>NC_074691.1:7176642-7479660 GCF_029448725.1 Salvelinus fontinalis | reverse complement strand
CTATCAGAAAGTTGGTTGGCCGTCTTTGATGTGGGTTGATACATTGCTATGTTTTCGTGGGATTCTTTTACAAAAGAATCCCACTCTACCTAACATTTTTACAAAAGTTTAGACATAGGAGTTACCACACCCGGTTTCAGGGATGGTTAAATCTAAAAGTTCCTTTGGTCTCTACTGAGCTAGGTAAATCAGCTTTTAGTTTTCTTGCACCTTATTTGTGAAGCAATCTCCAAAATGTTCTTAAATGTGTTGTTTTGGTGCCTCTAGGGCAATTCACAAAGCTGATTCAGGACCTTATTACTGATGAATGTGTTTGTATTTTATGACTGTGTTTTTCTTTCTGCTTGAATTTTATATTTATATTTTGATGTGTGTATTTTCTGTAATTTATGCAATTCAGGGCTCATCTGTAAAAGAGACCTTGGTCTCAGTATGACTCCTTGTTAAAATAAAGGTTAATAAAAAAAAAAAAGGTTTAGTTGTGGTCAATTTGTAGTCTACCTGCGACCATCCGCTCCGACAAAAAACCTTGCATTACAGTATGTGTACCATTGGTAGACACTGCTGTAAAACAGACAATGAGGATGCCCTTCATCACAGAGACGTGGTTGTTATTGTTACCTCAGAACGCTCCAAGTATGAATTGTGGGTAAGCCTCACTTACATATAGATAGCTTGTCACGGTCTGATTTAAATAACACAGATGTTTTGAAAACCACAGACTCACATTTTGGCAAACAGGTTCCTAAAGCTCCAAAAGGATCAGTGAGGTAGCGCTCAGCTTTGGGCATCTGACAACTGTGTTTGATCTGACTGATGTTGTTACATCAGAGCAGATTGCGTGTGTGTGTGTGTGTGTGTGTGTGTGTGTGTGTGTGTGTGTGTGTGTGTGTGTGTGTGTGTGTGTGTGTGTGTGTGTGTGTGTGTGTGTGTGTGTGTGTGTGTGTGTGTGTGTGTGTGTGTGTGTGTGTGTGTGTGTGTGTGTGTGTGTGTGCGTGTGTGTGTATGTGCGCGCGTCGGCCAGTCGGAAAGCAGGCGGGTTGGCGGGAGGTGTGTTTGGCTGAGATTCTCAGGGGGCAGAGAACAGTGACGCATTTGGAGCTTTAATTTTAAATACCAAAGGAAGCATTTCCCCATTAAGGGAAATAGTGAACATTTTTAGACATCTGCATAACCCTGAAAGTATGTCAATGATTAACAATTTTCCTTTATATGACCACCACAACCCATCCATCCAAAATGCTTTCTCCATGAGGTTTCACATTTTGTGAAGTATTCCATCTTTCACATCCCCCACCTTTTTCCAGTGACACTCTTTTCCATATAGGAAATGATCAAACAAAACAGGAGTTATTTTCACAAGGACAATCCTAGTTTATTTCTAGGCCATTATAATAGAAAGGTATGGAACATGGGTCTGAAATTTCAAATATACAGCTATCCTCTGAATCCGATTGGAAAGAGATTTAGAATTGCACACACACGCGCGCACACACACACACACAAGACACTCAGATACATGTGACACTACATTACAGACACACAGACAGCCTGGTGCCCAAGTTAATTCTCACGTCACTTCAGTAAATGTGCTTAGCGCCTGTTTTTAGCAGCACAGGTTCCCTTCAGACTGCGATCACTGGCACTACAGCGGTATTGGGCGCATGTTGCTTGTTCTGACCTCTTTGGAGATATTGTGTTTCCAGACGCGGTCGCCCTGAGGTGAAATGCGGTAGTGGAAAAAATGTCCTCCTCATCGTCTGTGTGCCTGTCAAAATGTTCTGCACTGTGGACCAAGAGAGTGGGGAGTAGTGTGGTCTAGGAAGTAAGACTGAGAGGGAAAGAAAAACCCTTGAAGTTATATCATGTGAAAAGGCACTATTTAGCGGCTCTATCGCACCCCCATTATCGTGACTGGAGGAGCCCGAGCAGAGCTATACTGACACCTAGTGGTAGCTCTGGGAAAGGGCCAGTAGATTGACAGAGACACAACTCAATCAGCCACCACATGATGGGAGGGTTCAAGTACATAAATCATCTCAAACACACTGCATGCTACTAGAGGGTTTGTGCATGTAGTATGTACCACACAGCTAAACTAAGAAAAAGGAATAAGATCAGGTGTGTACAAAACATTGAGAACACCTGCTCTTTCCATGACATAGACTGACCAAGTGAATCCAGGTGAAAGCTGATCCCTTATTGATGTCACTTGTTAAATCCATTTCAAATCAGTGTAGCTGAAGGGGAGGAGACAGAAGGATTTTTAAGCCTTAAGACATCTGAGACATGGATTGTGTATGTGTTCCATTCAGAGGGTGAATGGGCAAGACAAAAGATTGAAGTGGGGTAAAGTAGTAGGTGCCAGGCTCACCGATTAGAGTGGGTCAAGAACTGCAACTCTGCTAGGCTTTTCACGCTCAACAGTTTTCCGTGTGTATCGTGAATGGTCCACCACCTAAGGGACATACAGCCAACTTGACACAACTGTGGGAAGCATTGGAGTCAAAATGTGCCAGCATCCCAGTGGAATCCTTTCAACATGTTGTAGAGTCCATGCCCTGACAAATTGAGGCTGTTCTGAGAGCAAAAGGGAGTACAACTCAATAATAGGAAGGTGTTCCTAATGTTTTGTACACTCGGTGTATATCTGTAATATGAATGTAATAACAGAACAACTAACCAATTGTACTGTAATTCCAGCATACACACTGGGGGGGAAAAAAACATTTTAACAGTCATTTTGTTGTTCTTTAATGACTAGTGCAATAAAGTTCATGAACTTTACTTCCAAACTTTCCCGGGTTCCTGATAAAACTTTGGGACACTAAATCAGTAGCAAATGAGATGTCTGACAGAGAAAATCCCAAATGCAATCAAAACCTGTGGAGAAATATTTTGCCTGGAAGGATCACTGAAATAGAGACACGGTGTGCTAAATGAAAAATTGGATATCTGATAATAATGGCAACAGAAATCCTTTCAAAACAGTAGCAGGATCATTTCCTTTGGATCTCCCAGCAACATTTCGAAGTCCAGTAACATTTTACATCATTAGGTTATACTCATTAACTGGTCTCTATCTACTTTTGCCACGTCTAGGAATACAAATACCCACTTTTCTCATAGTTAAACGCACACTGTGTCCAACAGAAAAGTATATCAAATTCAAAGTGTTTCTAGACAAGTAAACAAATCATCCTTGCAGTTAAGTTTTTTTTTGTAGTTCATTTGACATATCCAGTCCCCATCCATTTGTGTGTGACCAAGCAGAACAGGTGACCTTTCTGACCTCTGAACTTAACAAAGAATTTGAGGCGTCAGGGTACAAATAAAACCATCGAATTTAATGGCTGAAGTTACACTCCTCTCTGGCATGTGTCTGTCTCTAATGACACCATTATCCGCAAGTTCATTCAAAGTGGACCATGTTTCAGTCTAGTCACCACTGTCTGTTTTTCCCTCAGCATACTCCACATTCCTCAGGGTTTATACACCAGCCCTGGTTCTCCTTCCTCTGTGTATTCTGTTCTGCCACGTAGCTGAATCAGATAGTAGAGTTCTCCACAGGTTATCCCCCAGTAATCCCAACATACCATTTTGGCTCACAATAATGCCGTTTCTGGAATTGCTCAAATAATTTCCCATATTTATTCATTCACTTTGTGTGAATCATTTTCCATCACTAGTACAACACTTGCCTTATAAAATATACTGAACAAAAATATAAATGCAAAATGAAACATTTTTTCAGATTTTACTGAGTTACAGTTCAAATAAGGAAATCAGACAATTTAAATTAATTCATTAGGCCCTAATCTATGGATTTCACATGACTGGGAATACAGAAATGCATCTGATGAGCACAGATAACTTAAAAAAGGTAGGGGCGTGGATCAGAAAACTAGTCAGTATCTGGTGTGACAACCATTTGCCTCATGCAGCGCGACACATCTCCTTCGCATGAAGTTGATCAGGCTGTTGATTGTGGCCCGTGGAATGTTGTCCCACTCCTCTTCAACGGCTGTGTGAAGTTACTGGATATTGGCTCGAACTGGAACACGCTTTCGTACACACCGATCCAGAGCATCCCAAATATGCTCAATGTCTGGTGAGTATGCAGGCTAAGGAAGAACTGGGACATTTTCAGCTTCCAGGAATTGTGTACAGATCCTTGCGACATGGGAACGGGCATTATCATGCTGAAACATGAGGTGATGGTGGCGGATGAATGGCACCACAATGAGCATCGGTGTCTCTGTGCATTCAAATTGCCATTGATAAAATGCATATGTGTTCGTTTTCCGTAGCTTATGTCTGCCCATACCATAACCCTACCGCCACCAATAGTGCACTCTGATCACAACGTTGACATCAGCAAACCGCTTGCCCACACTACGTCATACATGTGGTCTGCGGTTGTGAGGCCGGTTGGACGTACTGCCAAATTCTCTAAAACAGCTCTGGTGGACATTCCTGTAGTCAGCATGCCAATTTCTCCCTCCAAACTTGAGACATCTGTGGCATTGTGTTGTGAGACAAAACTGCACATTTTAGAGTGGCCTTGTATTGTCCCCAGCACAAGGTGCAGCTGTGTAATGATCATGCTGTTTAAACAGCTTCTTGATATGCCACACCTGTCAGGTGGATGGATTATGTTGGCCAAGGAAAAATCCTCACTAACAGGAATGTAAACAAATTTGAGAGAAATAACCTTTTTGTGAGTATGGACAATTTCTGGGATCTTTATTTCAGCTCATGAAACATGGGACCAAAACATGTTGCGTTGATATTTTTTGTTCAGTGTAGTTGGCCCTCTCATAATTTGGTCTTCTTTTGTGGGTTTTGAGAAACAGAACATCTGTGAGTCGGTCATGAATTGTGCTGAGTTGTTGAACTCTCCCAAGCAGTCTCCTCCTCTTAGGTTTGACCTGAGCCTCAGGGTTCCCCACCTCCTGATGAGACTGCAGAACTGAGCCGATAGTTCTTCAAGGCCGTAGTACTTCAAACAGTTATAGTTATGCATACCAGTATGCAATGATATGAACTGACAGACAAAGTATCTGCATCTCTGCCAAGACACACACACACTGTCACGCCCTGACCTTAGAGATCCTTTTTATGTCTCTATTTTGGGTTTGGTCAGGGCGTGAGTTGGGGTGGGCATTCTATGTTGTGTTCTATGTTGTCTAGTTCTATGTATTTGGCCGGGTGTGGTTCTCAATCAGAGGCAGCTGTCTATCGTTGTCTCTGATTGAGAAACATACTTAGATAGCCTTTTCCCACCTGTGTGTTGTGGGTGTTTTCTGTCTTTGTGTCTGCACCAGACAGAACTGTTTCGTGTTGGTCTATTTTTGTTATTTTGTCTTAGTGTTCTGAGTTAAATACGTTTGAACATGGACACTTACCACGCTGCGTTTTGGTCACCTTCTTCCCAGGACGATCATTACACACACTCAGTCCTGTTGCTGTCTTCCTATGTACAGTATGTCAAGGACCAGAAGTACACATATTTCAACATGAAAAACGGTTTCTCATAAATGACAAAACATTCCGGCAGGACCTGTCTTCCCCTCTCAATCTTTCCTTTACATTGTATAGTCTGTACAGTAAGACTGCAGGGCAAGAATTCCTCAGGTACAGACCTGACATACCCCTATCTACTCAGGCAGGCACACTTGAAACAAACCTTAACCTATACACAGCTCATGTCTTCTCTAACATCTGTCCAAACCACTGTTCAAATGCTATTTGAAATCATTTCAAATGCTTTAGCTGGGCTTGATTGCAATTGATTGATGAGCCAATAGAATAACCGCACAACTATAAACCCTGCCCATCTGGTACTCCAGGAGGAAAGCAAACGTTAAAAGTACTTGAGAGATTTCAATCGTATTTGAACCCAACTCTATTCCTCCCATGACACACAATTAGAATGGTCCTCGAGGGGCGTGTTCACACTAACATTAGCCACTAAAGACATAGCCTACTCATCATATAGATTTATTTGACGGTTTCCTAGCTGTGGGATGTGAAGTTATGTTTGTCAGGGAATTAAAAATAGACATAGGAGCACATGGGTAACCATCGTATGTTCTGTTTGGTTTCATATTTTCTGCATCCTTCCATTTGTTGTCCAGTCTCCCCATAGCCCCTCCCATTCCTGCCATAAAGCAGCAGTCATTGTCTGGAATTTAATTACTTCTGCACACTCAATGGGAATACTGAGTCTGGGATGAGGGATAAATCTCCAAGCCAAGTTTCAGGAAAAAGCCGCAATAAATGTATGAGCTTTTTTCGTGGATAAAGTTGTGCATGCTGAATAGGAAAGAGAAGCTAGAGATGCTTCCATGGTCATAGACCACCTGCAGTCTCAGTCATTCCAGACCTCGTTTGTATCTCTGACGAGACTGTGGAGAAAGCTTTACGCACTCTCACCGTGCCCTGCCTCTCACTGTGAAGGGGCTACGGCTGCTATCTGCCAGCACTATCAATCTTCTTTAATGTGCATAATGACAACAATGAGCTAACATGCTATATCCACGGCCATGTGAGCAGGCTTTAATTTGCCTCTTTAGCACACATCTGGGAGACATTTTGTTATGGTTTACATTTTGAGGAAGAAAATAGTTTGTTGCTAGCGCTAGAGCTAGGCTAATGATCACAGTCTAGTCTAGATTCAGCCGAGGTGTATATATATTTCCCGGGTCGTTTACAGTCCAAAAGTTGTGGGGGGTATATGGCAATGTAACCATGGTGACGTCGAATTGTAGGTATGCAAAAAGAATATCAGGACAGCTGGACACAACGTGGTTGAACAGTTATACCGAGTTTGTGAACTTGCCTCTTATCCTTCTGTGTATCAGCCCACTATCAGTTGCGTTTAATACTAAACGTGAGGATCTGTTACTGCACAAAGACATAAATCAATCATAGCACGAAATAGGATTCCCTAGTTGAAAGACACTAGGTCCACTGACGGCGTTTTATTAAACCCCAAAGAACCCATTCACCTAATTATCAAACACAAGGATGAACAAGTTCACGGTAGTTAACAATCTAACATCCCTGGGGGAACTTGATCGCTAGTGTATCATGTGTAGATTTGCGATGACACTAAAGTTATAATGCGTGAGCTTTTAATGAGTGGAAAAGAGAATTGAGCGAAGTTTACTTAGCTGGGTTGGAAAGTATTCCAAGCCCTCTGGCAATTGGTAAACCCTAAATGAACATGTAGCGATTAATACAGCTGGCATCCAACACTACAAGGCCCTAGGGTGATAAAAGGCCTACTTGTCGAGGGTTTGTGTGTACATGCATTTCACGTTTGTCTACCTGTCTAATCATATGATTGTGGGAGTATCGTTCTCGTGTCATTTAAATGTTTGGAACTCATTTGTTTACCGGTTATGTGGGAGGCATAACAAGCTGAATAAAAAGGCTTCCTGTATGCTGTAGGGAAAGGGAAGGTAGACGCCCATTACTGATTGTTTTATTCCATGAATATCCTAGTATCCTTTGAACTGATGTAACGGCTGCATTTCACACTTAATAGCTACCCTTGGCATCCAGAGTGTGGTATGATATTATGGCAGATCTTTGGATATGAGAGATAAGTACTCTGGGGTCATGAGTAGAGTAAGGAAACTCATTGTTTTTGCTGTAGTAATGTTGTAGTATTATTCACTTTGAAAATACTTTCATTTTACAACCTACGCCACTTAAAATGATCATGAAAAGCAGATTTTGAAAGTGAATCATTTGAAGTCCTTCCCGACGAGAGATTTTAACAGCATCTTAGAAGGGCCTTATCAGTCACGCTCATTCATCAGATATTACCTCATCTCTTTCAAAGCTTCTCTAATAGGTCACTGTTCATTTACGAAGCGTTACATTACATCAGGACATGCAATGGCCTTGATCTAAAGGGGCAAGTATGACATTTAAACTGAAGCTTATGCTAAAATGAAATATTTGTACTGGATTACCAGCTGCTGGTGCTGCAAAAAGTGTCTGAAGGAATGACCACACCAACTATCTCCCTATCACGCCAGACACGAGGTCACATTTGTTGGCCCCTGCTGCTTCCATCTCTGTTCATTTCACTTCATTGGACTACCCATTTAACCTAGTAGCTGAGTAGTTTTGTTGGTGATGATCAAAGAAAGAAGCATGATGACATCGTAAACAAATGCTTATGCTGAGGTCACACACACACACACACACACCCTCCCTCCCTTCACCACCAAAAGCTGTTAGTGTCTTTCCCTAACCCCAGAACTCTCCCTTCTCCCAGACAAAAAGTATTTGTATTTGCAACATCCGAACAGAACAAAGTGTGAATTTAAATCAAATCACAGATGAATCACTTCAGAATCACCGTCGATTTTAATGTTCTGGTCAGTGTGTGGTGCTCACTCAGACAGCCTGTGAACACAATGTCTGCATCCCAAATGGCACCATTCCACTGACTAGCAGCAATTATCCTTCTCCCTGACCAGCGACAAGGCTTGCTACTGCTGACAGCAGACATGAGGGATGACAGGCCGGGCCAGTGTTACACAATTCAAGGGAATGATACAATGCACCCACAGAGAGGATTGTCATTATTTTCCCTCCTTTTTCATTGTTTTGAAGGTTATGTGTCAGGTCCTTCTGTCATCTTCTTCTTCTTTTTCTTTCACTTGACCTCCAGGTTTCAAGTTTGACCTTGCTGTCCAGACTGTCCGAGTGTTGGATAGGTCAGCTGTAAAACCATGCTAGGTCACCACATAAGAGGACAGAGAGGAGTCCTTCACAGTGATAACATGGTGTGTCGGCACACAAGTACAAGCCATCATAGAGCATCCCATCTAGAGAAGAGTGCAAGGGAGGTCAGAGGTCAGGGACATCTGGTTAACGCTTTACAATTGACATTTACATTTTCATCATTTAGCAGATGCTCTTATACGGTTAGTACATTCATCTTAAGATAGCTAGGTGAGACAACCACATCTCAGCACCCTTTCAGTCAGTCAACTTCGGTACAACATATTTGAAGGATTTACAATCACACCTGTAAAGGGCAATGAAATCCGCGCCTCGCTGGAAGCCCCGCCTTCCACAAGTGATAAGCGTGAAGCTCGGATTCATTCCTTCAATTATTCTCTCTTCATCTCTGTAACGGTAGTCCTCCTCCTCTTCAACCGAAAAGGAGGAGTAGTGATGGAACCAAGGCGCAACTTCACTATAACTAACAAAACAACAAACGGAGTAGACAGACCTGGATGACGAACTTACATTAAACACGAAGAACGCACGAACAGGGAAAATAGACTACACAAAATGACGATGTACAAAAACAAACCGAACAGTCCCGTATGGTGCGACAAACACTGACACAGGAGACAACCACCCACAACGAACACTGTGAAACAACCTACCTAAATATGACTCTCAATTAGAGGAACGCCAAACACCTGCCTCTAATTAAGAGCCATACCAGGCAACCCTTAAACCAACATAGAAACAGAAAACACAGAATGCCCACCCAAACTCACGTCCTGACCAACTAACACATACAACAAACTAACAGAAATAGGTCAGGAACGTGACATAACCCCCCCCATAAGGTGCGAACTCCGGGCGCACCAGCACAAAGTCTAGGGGAGGGTCTGGGTGGGCATCTGACCACGGTGGTGGCTCAGGCTCAGGGCGAGGTCCCCACCCCACCATAGTCAATCCCAGCTTACATCTCCCCCTACAAATGACCACCCTCATCTTACACCCACTAAATCTTTTAAGTAACATCGACACAAGGGGCAGCACCGGGATAGAGGGATAGCTCAGGACAGAGGGATAGCTCAGGACAGAGGGATAGCTCAGGACAGCGAGGTAGCTCAGGATAGAGAGGTAGCTCAGGATAGAGAGGTAGCTCAGGATAGAGGGGCAACTCCGGACTGAAAGGCAGCTCCGGACAGAGAGACAGCTCTGGACTGAGGGGCAGTTCTGGATAAATAGCCGCTCTGGGCTGAGGAACAGCTCATGACTGGCTGACGACTCTGGACGCTCATGGCTGGCTGACGGCTCTGGACGCTCATGGCTGGCTGACGGCTCTGGACGCTCATGGCTGGCTGACGGCTCTGGACGCTCATGGCTGGCTGACGGCTCTGGACGCTCATGGCTCACTGACGGCTCTGGCAGATCCTGTCTGGTTGGCGGCTCTGGCAGATCCTGTCTGGTTGGCGGCTCTGGCAGATCCTGTCTGGTTGGCGGCTCTGGCAGATCCTGTCTGGTTGGCGGCTCTGGCAGATCCTGTCTGGTTGGCGGCCCTGGCAGATCCTGTCTGGTTGGCGGCTCTGGCAGATCCTGTCTGGTTGGTGGCTCTGGCAGATCCTGACTGACGAATGGCTCTAGCGGCTCCTGACTGACTAACGGCTCTGACGGCTCGGGACAGACGGGCGGCTCTAATGGCTCGGGACAGACGGATGGCTCAGACGGCGCTGGGGAGACGGATGGCTCAGACGGCGCTGGGGAGACGGATGGCTCAGACGGCGCTGGGGAGACGGATGGCTCAGACGACGCTGGGGAGACGGATGGCTCAGACGGCGCTGGGGAGAAGGATGGCTCAGATGGCGCTGCGGAGACGGATGGCTCAGACTGATCCTGTCTAGCGGAAGGCTTTGGCTGCTCCTGTCTGGTGGAAGGCTCTAGCGGCTCCTGTCTGGCGGAAGGCTCTAGCGGCTCCAGTCTGGCGGAAGGCTCTGTAGGCTCATGGCAGACGGGCGGCTTTGCAGGCTCATGGCAGACGGGCGGCTTTGAAGGCTCAATACAGACGAGCAGTTCATGCGGCGCTTGGCAGACGGACAGTTCAGGCGCCGTTGGGCAGACGGCAGACTCTGGCCGGCTGAGACGCACTGTAGGCCTGGTGCGTGGTGCCGGAACTGGAGGCACCGGACTGGAGACACGCACTTCAAGCCTAGTGCGGGGAGCAGGGACAGGGCACACTGGATTCTCAAAGCGTACTATATGCCTGGTGCGTGGTACCGGCACTGGTGGCACCGGGCTGAGTGCACGCACATCAGGACGAGTACGGGGAGAAGGAACAGTGTGTACAGGGCTCTGGAGACGTACAGGTGGCTTAGTGCGTGGTGCCGGAACTGGAGGCACCGGACTGGAGACACGCACCATAGAGAGAGTGCGTGGAGGAGGAACAGGGCTCTGGAAACGCACTGGAAGCCTGGTGCGTGGTGTAGGCACTGGTGGTACTGGGCTGGGGCGGGGAGGTAGTGCCGGAAATACCGGACCGTGCAAGCATACTGGCTCCCTTGAGCACCGAGCCTGCCCAACCTTACCTGGTTGAATGCTCCCCGTCGCCCGCCCAGTGCAGAGAGGTGGAATAACCCGCACCGGGCTATGTAGGCGAACCCGGGACACCATGCGTAAAGCTGGTGCCATGTAAGCCGGCCCAAGGAGACGTACTGTTGGCCAGATATGTAGGGCCGGCTTCATGACATTTGGCTCAATTCCCATTCTTGCCTTACCCGTCCGGGGAGGTGGAACCCGCACTGGGCTATGCACACGTACAGGAGACACCGTGCGCTCTACTGCGTAACACGGCGTCTGCCCGTACTCCCGCTCTCCACGGTTAGCCTGGGAAGTGGGCGCAGGTCTCCTACCTGCCCTTGGCCCACTACCTCTTAGCCCCCCCCCAGCCCCCCAAGAAATTTTTGGGTGGTACTCACGGGCTTTTCGGGCTTCCGTGCTAGACGCGTCCCCTCATAACGCCGGTTCCCTTCTCCGGTTGCCTCTGCTCTCCTCAGTGCCTCCAGCTGTTCCCATGGGAGGCGATCCCTTCCAGCCAGGATCTCCTCCCATGTGTAGCAACTTTTTCCGTCCAAAACATCGTCCCAAGTCCATTCCTCCTTCTTGCGCTGTCCCTCCCTCCGATTACACCGCTGCTTGATTCTGGATTGGTGGGTGGTTCTGTAACGGTAGTCCTCCTCCTCTTCAACAGAAAAGGAGGAGTAGTGATGGAACCAAGGCGCAGCGGGTTGTGAACACATAATTTATTTAAAGACAAGACGAAAAAACACGAACTTCACTATAACTAACAAAACAACAAACGGAGTAGACAGACCTGGATGACGAACTTACATTAAACACGAAGAACGCACGAACAGGGAAAATAGACTACACAAAATGACGATGTACAAAAACAAACCGAACAGTCCCGTATGGTGCGACAAACACTGACACAGGAGACAACCACCCACAACGAACACTGTGAAACAACCTACCTAAATATGACTCTCAATTAGAGGAACGCCAAACACCTGCCTCTAATTAAGAGCCATACCAGGCAACCCTTAAACCAACATAGAAACAGAAAACATAGAATGCCCACCCAAACTCACGTCCTGACCAACTAACACATACAACTAACACATACAACTAACAGAAATAGGTCAGGAACGTGACAATCTCGGTGTGACCAGGAACGATTCACGCTACTAAAACAAACAATTGGAACACGAGACTGTCTTACGTTGCAACAACTAAACTGTCCCTTCGTGCTAGAGTATGCTCAACCCCTGGACGCTGTGTGCTAAAGTTGAATGGTTCTCATAAGTTTCTTAATCAAGAACAATTAGTTATTATTCAAATTGCTTGGCTATAGCAATAAGTAAGATGCCTCATGCGACTGACACGACGAAGACTATCAAGCCAGGTTTGGGTTCACGACCATACCCCAATAAATTAAAATATACTCATGTTGTTCGCCCAGCATCGTCCGGGTTAGGGTTTGGCCAGGGTAGTCCGTCATTGTAAATAAGAATTTGATCTTTAGAGAATTAACCAATAGTAAATAGTAACAATAATAGATAGTATTAATAGAAATAATAACAGCACAATCTTATAAATGCACGCGCATATTTAGAAAGTTCTAGCAAGGCTAGAAAATTTTGAAAGAAATGAAGAGAAAACAACCTAAATATAACAACCTATATCACAAGACCAGTCCTATATCACAAGACCAGTCCTATATCATAAGACCAGTCTTATAACACAAGACCAGTCCTATATCACAAGACCAGTCCTATATCACAAGACCAGTCCTATATCACAAGACCAGTCCTATATCACAAGACCAGTCCTATATCACAAGACCAGTCCTATATCACAAGACCAGTCCTATATCACAAGACCAGTCCTATATCACAAGACCAGTCTTATATCGCAAGACCAGTCTTATATCACAAGACCAGTCCTATATCACAAGACCAGTCTTATATCACAAGACCAGTCCTATATCACAAGACCAGTCCTATATCACAAGACCAGTCCTATATCACAAGACCAGTCCTATATCACAAGACCAGTCTTATATCACAAGACCAGTCCTATATCACAAGACCAGTCCTATATCACAAGACCAGTCCTATATCACAAGACCAGTCTTATATCACAAGACCAGTCTTATATCACAAGACCAGTCTTATATCACAAGACCAGTCCTATATCACAAGACCAGTCCTATATCACAAGACCAGTCCTATATCACAAGACCAGTCCTATATCACAAGACCAGTCTTATATCACAAGACCAGTCCTATATCACAAGACCAGTCCTATATCACAAGACCAGTCCTATATCACAAGACCAGTCCTATATCACAAGACCAGACCTATATCACAAGACCAGTCCTATATCACAAGACCAGTCCTATATCACAAGACCAGTCTTATATCACAAGAACAGTCCTATATCACAAGACCAGTCCTATATCACAAGACCAGTCCTATATCACAAGACCAGTCCTATATCACAAGACCAGTCTTATATCACAAGAACAGTCCTATATCACAAGACCAGTCCTATATCACAAGACCAGTCCTATATCACAAGACCAGTCTTATATCACAAGACCAGTCCTATATCACAAGACCAGTCCTATATCACAAGACCAGTCCTATATCACAAGACCAGTCCTATATCACAAGACCAGTCCTATATCACAAGACCAGTCCTATATCACAAGACCAGTCTTATATCACAAGACCAGTCCTATATCACAAGACCAGTCCTATATCACAAGACCAGTCCTATATCACAAGACCAGTCCTATATCACAAGACCAGTCCTATATCACAAGATCAGTCCTATATCACAAGACCAGTCTTATATCACAAGACCAGTCTTATATCACAAGACCAGTCTTATATCACAAGACCAGTCTTATATCACAAGACCAGTCTTATATCACAAGACCAGTCCTATATCACAAGACCAGTCCTATATCACAAGACCAGTCTTATATCACAAGACCAGTCCTATATCACAAGACCAGTCCTATATCACAAGACCAGTCCTATATCACAAGAGCAGTCCTATATCACAAGACCAGTCTTATATCACAAGACCAGTCTTATATCACAAGACCAGTCCTATATCACAAGACCAGTCTTAAATCACAAGACCAGTCCTATATCACAAGACCAGTCCTATATCACAAGACCAGTCCTATATCACAAGACCAGTCCTATATCACAAGACCAGTCCTATATCACAAGACCAGTCCTATATCACAAGACCAGTCTTATAACACAAGACCAGTCTTATAACACAAGACCAGTCCTATATCACAAGACCAGTCTTATAACACAAGACCTGTCCTATATCACAAGACCAGTCCTATATCACAAGACCAGTCTTATATCACAAGACCAGTCCTATATCACAAGACCAGTCCTATATCACAAGACCAGTCTTATATCACAAGACCAGTCCTATATCACAAGACCAGTCTTATATCACAAGACCAGTCCTATATCACAAGACCAGTCTTATATCACAAGACCAGTCCTATATCACAAGACCAGTCCTATATCACAAGACCAGTCCTATTTCACAAGACATATTTCATGTAGTCCTCATTATATCCTGTTGTATTCCGACGAAAAAAAGAAGAAGGAAAAAGGAACATAGATTCTAATGGCTGCAAGTAAGTAAAGGAATAGCCAAGTTTAACTTACAATCGACTCTGACACAACCATGGCACAATAGCCAAGAATACATGCAGTACTGACAATCCAGAGCAAGTAAACCTGTAAAACCAACCTTCTCTCCAACCACACACATGTTGCTGTTTATTCCAGGGTCTATCACCTCGGCTATTTTACAACTACAGGCCTATATCATTAGGATCAAGATTATAAAAGGTAGCATAAATAGCTTATATAGAAATATACAGTTGAAGTCATAAGTTTACATGCACTTAGGTTGGAGTCATTAACTCGTTTTTCAACCACTCCACAAATTTCTTGTTAACAAACTATAGTTTTGGCAAGTCGGTTAGGACATCTACTTTGTGCATGACATAAGTAATTTTTCCAACAATTGTTTACAGACAGATTATTTCACTTATAATTCACTGTATCACAATTCCAGTGGGTCAGAAGTTTACATACACTAAGTTGACTGTGCCTTTAAACAGCTTGGAAAATTCCAGAAAATTACATCATGGCTTTAGAAGCTTCTGATAGGATAATTGACTTAATTTGAGTCAATTGGAGGTGTACCTGTGGATATTTCAAGGCCTACCTTCAAACTCAGTGCCTCTTTGCTTGACATCATGGGAAAATCAAAAGAAATCAGCCAAGACCTCAGAAACAAAATTGTAGACCTCCACAAGTCTGGTTTATCCTTGGGAGCAATTTCCAAATGCCTGAATGTACCATGTTCATCTGTACAAACAATAGTACGCAAGTATAAACACCATGGGACCACGCAGCTGTCATACCGCTCAGGAAGGAGACGCGTTCTGTCTCTTAGAGATTAGCATACTTTGATGCGAAAAGTGCAAATCAATCCCAGAACAACAGCAAAGGACCTTGTGAAGATGCTGGAGGAAACAGGTACAAAAGTATCTATATCTATATCGAGTCAGACTCAAGTCACAAATATGATGACTTGCAACTCGACTTTGACTTTAACACCAATGACTCGTGCCTTGACTTTGACTTGAGCCTTATGACTCAACCTGACTTGATACCCTCCCCAAGCCCAAATATTAAAAATGACGCTATTAAAAAAAGTGTGCATCGCTTCATTTAACGGATTACAGTTTGAATCGGACAGCAGCCAATCAAATTGTGCCAGCTGAGAAAAATTTGTATGTGGCAGTGCAGAAGAACGTCGGCGGGTGAATTCAGATGGAGCCCTTGGAAAGATGATACCTAAAAGTATTATTTTCGGATATAAAGACGACGCTGTATCAACAAAAAACGGATTGCAACTTGCAAAACATGCGGGAAGAAAATTACAGACGGAGGCGCAACAATTTCCAACTTTGTTCGACATTTGAAGCTGCAAAAAGAACTGTAAGTCGTGGCTAATATAGCCAACAGCTATATATTTTATTACTTTACTAGTGTAGTATGTAGACTAACGTAACGTTAAATCAATGAGCCTCCACACAGTCAGTCAGTGCGGGAACGTGACCATTGCACCCAAGATTGAGCTACAACTGGCTAGGCAGTTGGTAGCCTAAATCCTTCCTGATGTTACTGCTGTTCCTAAAACAAGATTGGGCGATTGTGGTTGGGCGATTGTGTACAAGCCTACATCGCCCAATTGTGTCCCATACCAATCCTCAATAGTCGATCATTATTGGGGAGGGGGGGCTCTTTCTCATGGCTACCCATGTACTTCCATGGAAATATAACGTTTATTTGCAAAGAAATAAATATATAGATATTTTTAAAAGCATTCATGATTTGCGTAAATATAATATACTAACTATTACTCTTGTTAAAAATATGAAATGGTATTACATTTGGTGAAGAGCACATTATGACTTGTTTAGGACTCGAAACTCAAAGTTTAGGACTTGAGACTTGACTTGATACTTGACGGGACTTGACTTGGGACTTGAGTGCTAAAACTTGAGACTTACTTGTGACTTTTAAAACAATGACTTGGTCCCAACTCTGGAAGCAACATCTCAAGACATCAGTCAGGAAGTTAAAGCTTGGTCGCAAATGGATCTTCCAAATGGACAATGACCCCAAGCATACTTCTAAGTTGTGGCAAAATGGCTTAAGGACAGCAAAGTCAAGGTATTGAAGTGGCCATCACAAAGCCTTGACCTCAATCCCATAGAAAATTTGTGGGCAGAACTGAAAAAGCTTGTGCGAGCAAGGAGGCCTACAAACCTGACTCTGTTACACCAGCTCTGTCAGGAGGAATGGGCCAAAATTCACCCAACTTATTGTGGGAAGCTTGTGCAAGGCTACTCGAAACGTTTGACCCAAGTTAAACAATTCAAAGGCAATGCTAAACTGAGTGTATGTAAACTTCTGACCCACTGGGAATGTGATGAAAGAAACAAAAGTTGAAATAAATCATTCTCTCTGCTATTATTCTGACATTTCACATCCTGAAAATAAAGTGGTGATCCTAACTTTTTACTAGGATTAAATGTCAGGAATTGTGGAAAAACTGAGTTTAAATGTATTTGGCTAAGGTGTATGTAAACTTCCGACTTCAACTGTATAATATACCTCTCTCGCTTAAAGAAGTGCTTCCATAAGCCAGTTGTTGTGTTAGTTCTACCGTTAACTTTAATCAGTTTATCCCAGTGTTAACCACCCCACCACACACTAATAGAGACAACAGCCCTGTTGACAAAACCTAATCCATTTGCCGGTGTGTATCGGAACAATAATCATCCTTTAAATGTTTTATATTGAGATGTATTTGTTAAATGTATAAGGGTAATGACACCAATAATTTTGTTCTTAATTCTAAAATCCTTTATCCTAGCCCTACAATAAATCTATTCATATTTATTCACATTTTTATCTTAAAAGCTAATAGTTCCGAATCACATCATCAAAAAAGGGCCACACTATCTCACAGCTTTTAAGTCATAATATACCCGACCTCTACAATTAGGCCATATCATATCAAACAAAACAAAAACCAATCTTGGTATTTCTAATGTGCAATTTTCAAATTAAATAAATAAACAATCATAAAGAAAAAAGGTCAGCCGTACCCATCTTCACCTTCCCCTAAATCAAAATCTGATATTACATTTAAATAGTCCAAAGTTCCATATTGCCCAAATAGAAAAAGGATAAGTTCATCATACCCATTCTGCATTACCATAAGTCCAACCTTATTTTAAGTCCACATAGTCCACGTTTCTATACTGCATGAATAAAAAAAAGTCCATCATGCAAAAAAAATGTTTTTGTAAAAAACAAATGAATCTATATTTGTACTGTGTATTTGTACTGTGTACTGCCGTGCAAATACGTATCGGGGACTACTTCAACAGGATGTCAGCTAGGTGTTCTGCAACTAAGCACTTAGTTAGTGCCTCAAATTTTGCAACAATGAGATTGTACAACAAACATGATCTAATAAGTTGTTTTAGATAAGATCAATGTTCCCTCAAAACACTTTAGGTGCGCAAACTTTAATGCGCACCTAAACTTTAATGTTGTGAAAATTCTGTGCAACTTCCAGTGCGTTTACTGTAAACACTGAGGCTGTACCCGCTTTAAGTTACAGTTTTGATAGCGCCAAGTAAGCTACTGTGGCTATTTGATCACAATATAGGCCTACCAGGGTGGCCTACCATTAAAAACAATGGAGAACTCACTAACTAGCAAAGGATATGAACAAATGTGCACACGTGGCTACATGCAGCTCTCGCTTTGATCGATGCTTTTGAAAACAAAAGCATCTTCTCAGGACCGCTCATGTTGTAAACACAGTCCAGTTCAAAGTGAATGGCACAGATCCACATTTGGCAATGGTCTATTTGCATATAGGCCTACTGGAGCTCTGATTGGTTATGCCACACAGGTGTGTGTAGAGTACAGGCTGAGTCGTGCCTGTCAATGCAATAGAATCCTACTCCGATGTGTTTTGCCTACAACAAAATCTCTTGCATACTAAGTCTTGCATAGTTTGTTTTGTTTCAGTATGTTGCATTGAAAGTGGCCAATATTATATTAGTTCAATCACAATTCCCACAGTAAAGGGAAATGTTGATAGTGTTAACTAAGGGGAAAAACTCTAAAAAGTTGAGTAATGTTCAATCTCGTACTTCTCTGCGGTGTCTGATATTTCTTCTGCCTGACAGTCCCAGGGGAGCTGCGTGCCTGCGCATGCACGCACATTGGATGGGATCCTTGTGGAAGGAAATATGATATAGCAGAATTCCAAAGTAAACACTGAACTATGACAGCTAGATCCTCACTTGGAAGACAAATCACCTAAAAACACTGTTATTGTAGATTTACATTTCATCACCCTTTCAACATACATGATCTATTCCTCTTGAATGAATGGTTGTTTTGTCACTATGCTAAAAGCCTACAGTAACTAAACCTCAAGCATTTACTTTCCGAAGGAAAGCAGGAACCGAGTCCCAATGTTAGACCTGTGGTCTGTCATCTACAAGGTTCCCAACCTTTTTTCCCCAGGGCCACCTTTTTCACATTTGAAATTGTTTATTTTGAGAGAGCTTGGAAAATGTTGTTGTTCTGAAGCTCATTTCCTGCAATTCCACGTAGTTTAACAAGACACATGACATCTTATAGACAGGCTATTTAATTATGATAATAATAAAATAAATTCTCGACCTGATTTCACCCAATGTTATTCCGCTACCAAATATCTCCATTATTATTATAATTTATATGAACCCTCAATTTAATTACACATGTTCTCTTTTACAGAAGGTGAATAGATCAATTGATAGTGACATGGTATAAGATTGCCAATTTTTTGGACTCCTCGAATTTAGAAGGTCGTAGCTCAGCTTCTAACACCCTTTCATGAACTAACACTCTCACTTGACTTTTTACTACAAGCACTGGCTTTTCTGATAGCTACTTTATTGAGGAAAAAAGTGATTTACTATAACGTAATGTTATGAATATAACTACTGTTCCCCAAAGGATGGAAACAAGGTACAACATACTATGGGGAGTTGCACTCTCGACTTTGATTGAAGGATCTACAATCAAGCATGACAAGGCCAATAAAATCCACGCCACGCTGCAAGCCCTGCCTTCCACAGATGATAAGTGTGAGGCTTGGATTCATTCCTTCAATTTAATATCGCTCTTAACCAAGCCCAGGAACGGACGCCGCGGGGCTCAACAAGTGTTGTGCCTCGCTTCCCTCCCAGGTGTTGTACCTTGTTCCCCCGGTTCTCTGCACACTCCACTGGCTTCCAGCCAAATTTTTCATTCCGCTTCAAGACCATGGTGCTTGCCTACAGAGCAGCAACGGGAACTTCCCCACCCTACCCTCAGGCTATGCTCAAACCCTACACCCAAACTCGAGCACTCAGTTCTGCTACCTCTGGTCTCTAGGCCCTATGGGTGGCCAGCTCCCGCTCAGCCCAATCAAAGCTCTTCTTTGTCCTGGTACCCCAATGGTGGAACGAGCTCCCCCTGACGCTAGGACAGCAGAGTCCCTGACAATCTTTACGTTCCCTTTCAGTCAGTCAACTTGGGTACAACATATTATGGGGAAATATAATCACGCCCCAACCTGACCCCAATAGATACTAAATGAAATGGCCGATGGCAGACCCCCCCCCCAGACCTGTCCCCGCCAGTTTCGGCAGTCTAGGTATTGCGCTCATGGAATGCTGCTTTGTGACTTTCCCCTGTCCAATCCGTAAGCACACTGTGGGCTACACTGGGAGCATTGACATCCAAGCGACAGAAATGTGTGGTGATGCCCAACTCTCCGCAGCGCAAATATCACCTATAGCCAACCCTTTAAACAACACCCAAGATGCTGCAAAAGACCGCGGGTGGAGCGGTGTACACGTCCACTAGTTAACCCTTACCCCTTGCTGCTATATTCTAGGGAGATAGCCTCCACAATCCAGTGGGAGAGACGTTGTTAAGAAGGCGCCCTGCTGCAAGCTGGATTAGCAAAACATACAAAAAGCTTATAACATAACTGGATACCCCGGGTCCTTCAATGTACGTGTCTAAAGCTTGCACCGGACACAGGGCTTGTAAACTCTGTTGCTCTTCAGAATTAAAAGGAGGAGGTGGAAAGGGAAATGGCTCAAAGCTAAGGACCTGTAGGACATAGCCATGACTTTCGGGGTGAAGGCCGCATTTGGACTCCATGTCACCTTAGAGTCTCCTGGTGCGAACTGGGTACAGGAATGGTGTACGGATAACGCGTGGAGGTCCCCAACACGTTTAGCCGAGGCCAAAACCATGAGCATGGAGATTTTGTAGGAGAGGATCTTCAGATCCACAAACTCCAGAGGCTCAAAGGGGGCACACAGTGCCTCCAAAACCAGCGGCAAGTGTCATATGGGTGCAATATTTTTAGAGATGACGTACAACCTTTCAGGAACCGCACAACCAGCGGGTGGGCACCCAGTGTGGATCCGTCAATTCCCACATTACATGCTGAGATTGCGGCCATGTGGAGAATGCCCACCCCTGCTCGAATAGCTCCTGTAGGAACATAAGGATGTCACTCACAGAGCACTGAAAATAAACTATCCCTTTATCTTGTCACCAGATCTCCAATGCTTGTCACTTATACGCATACAGGGCACCCTTGCGGACTGAATGGTAGCAATAACATTCGGAGGTAAACTTCTAGCCATCAGATTGGAACATAAGCCACTGGTGCGCCAGAGCATCTGTTCCCAATGGGGTACTCGGGTCCCTCATAGAGAAATAGACATAGACATGCACTTTCTCGGGATGCGTAAAGATCTACGTCGGCCCTGCCGAATCTGGGCAACCACCCAGGGTTGAATTCTCAACTCTTGAGGAAGAGGGCACCACAGGAGAGCAGATCTGCACCCAAGTTGAGTCAACCGGGAACATGCATCACACAGCAACATGGAGCGAGCCAAGGTCAGGATGGGGAGGGACCGTGTCCCCCCCTGCCTGTTGATGTGTGCCACCGTTGTCATGTTGTCAGATCTGACCAGCAAATGCCGGACGACAAACATGGGAGATGGCACTTGAGCGCCATGTACATCGTCAGAAGTTCACACCGTCCATACTCCCCGAATTGAGTAACCCTCGCACAGCTCGCCCCACCCTTGGGGGATACGTCTGTCATGCCCATATTGTGGAACAACACCTAGCCCATGAGATCCCCTTGCGACAGTAGCCGGGGATCCCTCCAGTGGGCCAGTGCCCGAAGGCATGTCGGGAACACCCGAATCGACCGGTTTAGATGGCTAGCACCAAGCGTTGGAACAGCTGCATCAATAATAGTCACAGAGGAATGACCACAATCATAGAAGCAATCATCCCCAGTAGGCACAGGAACTGGTGAAAACTTACTGTGCACCCCAACCGAAATTGGGCCAAGCAGAGCTAGAATCCGGACCCTCTCCGGAGATTAAAAAAAGGTTGGTTGTTTCCACCTTTATTTAACCAGGTAGGCCAGTTGAGAACAAGTTCTCATTTACAACTGTGACCTGGCCAAGATAAAGCAAAGCAGTGCGACACAAACAACAACACAGAATAAACATGGAATAAACAAACGTACAGTCAATAACACAATAGAAAAAAAAGTCTATATACAGTGTGTGCAAATGGCGTGAGGAGGTAAGGCAATAATTAGGCCATAGTAGCGAAGTAATTACAATTTAGCAAATTAACACTGGAGTGATATATGTGCAGTTGATGATGTGCAAGTAGAAATACTGGTGTGCAAAAGAGCAAAAAGTAAATAAAAACAATTTGGGGATGAAGTAGGTAGATTGGATGGGCTATTTACAGATAGGCTGTGTACAGCTGCACTGATCGGTTAGCTGCTCAGATAGCTGATGTTTAAAGTTAGTGAGGGAGATATAAGTCTCCAACTTCAGCGATTTTTGCAATTCTTTCCAGTCATTGGTAGCAGAGAACCGGAAGCAAAGGCGGCCATAGGAGGTGTTGGCTTTGGGGATGACCAGTGAGATATACCTGCTGGAGCGCGTGCTACTGGTTGGTGTTGTTATCGTGACCAGTGAACTGAGATAAGGCAGAGATTTACCTAGTTTATGCAAGAGTCTAACTCGAGACCCAGTATTGGAATGCGCTGCAATAGAGTTAGACAGCTCTTTTTCTGGTTTACAATAAAACCTAGAGACTGAAAATGGGACACAAGCCTGCGAACTCTGAGATCCTTTCTGAAGACACAATAGTCTTAAAACAGGGCGTAAAGTCCCGACCCCTTTCAGGAAACCAATAAAAACCGTCTGTACCAGCTGTCCAGGATCCGACATAGAAACCTCTCGGATTGCCTGCGGCTGGAGACGGGAGGATATTCCCTCCCTGAAAAAAAGGTCACGGAGGCCTCAGGAACAGTCGATGTGATGGTGCCGCAAGAGCGTAGGGATTTCGCAACAAATTGTAGCCTGTACGCTGACGTCAGCCCTGGGTGAAAACAGACCCCTTTTGTGATAACAGCCAGGGGCGATTCGTAATTGAATCTAATTCCCAGGAATGAAACTAATTGCCTATACAACCCATAACCTGTGTCACTAACCACCTGATAGGGACTAGTGAGTTACAGGCAGGAATCAGCAATGAATCCCAGTAATGAGCCAACTATAGGGAGGAGTACCTTTGTGGACAAAGAGTGACTCGCCCAACTTATTATTCACACCCTGGGGAGATTGATATACCCCTTGAACCCTGTGAACACCATGGAACATGGGGTAACAGAGGGGGCTTTAAACATGGACAACTACCAAATTAAGTTGTGCTTCTGTGCAACTGTATAGCCTGGATGAAGCCCAGCCCCTTATGGATTTTGCTCGGACCGATGCTAAGCCCCTCGCGCCGAGGGTTACCCAAGCCAAGTGCTCGGAAGCTGCTTCCTCATCTGATATGCCCGTAATGCCCGTTTCCTCCACTCCCTCCAACTCCAGCAATTGGAAATAGGAATGTGGTTGCCATAACGGCGAAGGAAAGCTAGTAAGCTTCATTTGCCGGACGTTATGCATGCTAGCCATGATGAGGCTTTTAGTCTAAGCTAGGCTAGCTAGCCTC
Organism: Salvelinus fontinalis; assembly: GCF_029448725.1. Classification (NCBI taxonomy): domain Eukaryota; kingdom Metazoa; phylum Chordata; class Actinopteri; order Salmoniformes; family Salmonidae; genus Salvelinus; species Salvelinus fontinalis. Next base: position 7,455,618 of record NC_074691.1, on the reverse strand, counting down.
TTTGACCACAGCATGGTCTGTTTAGATTTACCGATTTACAAGCGCTATCTACAAATATTAAACAAGAGAGCTACAGTCTTATAAAAAAAGGTGCTATCAAGAACCTAAAACAGTTCTTTGGCTGTCCCCACAGGAGAACCCTTTGAAGAACTCTTTTCGGTTCCATGTAAAACCCTTTCCACAGAGGAGAGTTCTGCCTGGAACCAAAAAGGGTTCTCCTATGGGGACAGCCGCAGAAGCCTTTTGGAAGTCTTTTCTCTAAGAGTGTACCAAAGCAATTCCTCCGTTAGGAAGCCGGAATAGCTAGCAGTAGCTAGCTCACCTCGGCAAGTTAGTTAACCTGGCTACCACACTATGTAGTGCTTGTTAGCTAACCTGGTCTCGAAAGTCCACATAGGACCGGATCACCGAGGTGGGACACGGACCCTTCTGGGAAGAGAGGAAATCGGTGTTCAACCAAGGCAGACATAGGTGGCATAGCACATAGGAGCCGGGAGACCGTCAACCTGACCAACGACCCAATCCATCTCCGCGTATTGCAACTCAGACCCAGCCGAAGTACGGGCACCCAGGAGAGGAAGTCACCATCGGAAACACCAAGCCCCCTAAAGAATGCTACACGATTGTCAAGAGAACCTACGCTGCGGAATAGTAAGGGAATAGTGCCAGCCATCCACTACTCTCACACTCAAACTGATTTGAGCGAGGGCACACTGAGCATGCGCCGAATCATACTTATTAACCTTTATTTAACTAGGTAAGTCAGTTAAAAAGCACCCTCATAGATATTTATGTTATCATGGGACTGCCGATATTTCCCTCTGGCCAACGCCAATTGGCGGCCAAGGGTTTTCTGTAGGATGCAAAGGTGCGTCATGAGTCAGGGAGATGGTCTGATGGTCTTAGTGACAATAGACCTAGATATGGGGGTTGGTTTTAGTGGGGGGAATATTAGGACAATTGGAGGTTTACAAATTTGCAGCTACAGTATGCTTAACAGTGCAAATATTATGGTACAGCTATATGGACACTTAATCATCATGGTGCTTTTTAATAGTAAGTTTACAAACATTGGTTGTAGTAAGTATAATTGAAACTTGGGTGTCATTATTGTAAGTGGAAAAATAAGTATAGCCAGTTATAATTGTAATGGCTTAGCAGATCAGAAAAAAATAAGATACATTTTTACATGGCTAAAATAGAAAGAATATCATATCTATTGTTTAAACTTCTTATGGCTGCAATCCCGTTAATGATATGACAACAGCCAGTGAAAGTGCAGGGCGCCAAATTCAAACAACAGAAATCTCATAATTAAAATTCCTCAAACATACATGTATCTTATACTATTTTAAAGGTAATATTGTTGTTAATCCCACCAAAGTGTCCGATTTCAAATAGGCTTTACAGCGAAAGCACCACAAACGATTATGTTAGGTCACCGCAAAATCACAGACAAACACAGTCATTTTTCCAGCCAAAGACAGGAGTCACAAAAAGCAGAAAGAGAGATAAAATGTATCACTAACCTTTGATGATCTTCATCAGATGACACTCATAGGACTTCATGTTACACAATACATATATGTTTTGTTCGATAAAGTTCATATTTATATCCAAAAACCTCAGTTTACATTGGCGCCATGTTCAGAAATGCCTCCAAAATATCCAGAGAAATTGCAGAGAGCCACGTCAAATAACATAAATACTCATCATAAACTTTGATGAAAGATACATGTTTAACATAGAATTAAAGATACACTTGTTCTTAATGCAACTGCTGTGTCAGATTTCAAAAGCTTTACGGCAAAAGCACAATATTCAATCATCTGAGAACAGCGTTCAGCCACAAAAGGAAGCCATACAGTTACCCGCCAAATTCAACAAAACTCATAAAAAGCATTATAAATCTTCACTTACCTTTGCTGATCTTCGTTGGAATGCACTCCCAGGACTCTCACTTCCACAAGAAATGTTTGTTTTGTTCGGTAATGCCCATCATTTATGTCCAAATAGCTATTTTTGTTAGCGTGTTTGGTAAACAAATCCAAAGTCAGGAAGCGTGTTCACTAAAAGTAGACGAAATGTCAAAAAGTTCCGTAACAGTCAGTAGAAACATGTCAAACGATGTATTGAATCAATCTTTAGAATGTTTTTAACATAAATCTTCAGTAACGTTCCAACCGGAGAATTACATTGACTTCAGATGTGCGATGGAACATAGCTCCCTCTCATGGTCAGAGCATGGTCAGATCATGATAGACCTGACTAATTCCTGTCTCCTTCGGCCCCACTTCACAGTAGAGGCATCAGACAAGGTTCTACAGACTGTTGACATCTAGTGGAAGCCGTAGGAAGTGCAAACTCATCCATATCCCACTGTGTATTCAATAGGGTCTTGGTTGAAAATCGACCAACCTCAGAATTCCCACTTCCTGTTTGGATTTTTTCTCAGGTTTTTGCCTGCCATATGAATTCTGTTATACTCACAGACATCATTCAAACAGTTTTAGAAACTTCAGAGTGTTTTCTATCCAATATGAATAATAATATGCATATATTAGCAACTGGGACTGAGGAGCAGGCAGTTTACTATGGGCACCTCTGTGCACCTTTCATCCAAGCTGCTCAATACTGCCCCTGCAGCCATAAGAAGGAAACTCATTCTACAAATATAGATGAGGTTGGAGGGAAAAGGACTGGGGGAGAAATATATTTTTGTCATGGGCAAAGAAACTCAAAAGGGGTGGTTATGGTAATTAATACAAATTTTGATCTGATTCTGCAAACTGTGCAAACAGATCCGCAAGGAAGATGGATTATTTTAAATATGCTATTGGATAAAAAACAGATATGGCTAATTAATATTTTTGGGCCAAATAATGATGATCCCCACTTTGAAAATATATATAATCTATTGAGCTCACAAGCAAAAAATGAATCTATTATTATGCTGGGAGATTATAATACGGTTTTAAGTACCTCAATGGATCGTAAAAGAAATCACTCTACAAACTATCACCCTCAAGCACTAAAGGAGATCTTGAAGATCATGGATACATTAGAACTAGTGGATATATGGAGGCTGAAAACCCCTGACAAATGAGATAAGTATAGAGGAGGCTTAATCAAGCTAGCCATCTTGATTACTTCCTAGTCTCATTCTTGCTGGCATCAAAAGTACAACAAGTATTAATAGGAGACCAAATGCGATCGGACCACCATATAATTGGCCTCCATATAACGCTTACAAAATTTCCACATGGATGGGGATATTGGATGACCTATTGGATGACAATTTGTTCTTAACTAATACAAAATAATTAATAATTCACTACAAAAAGAAAGTGAATTGGATATAAAATTGTGAAAAATGCACAAAATGTTTTCTTGAATCTTCAACATATAAATAATACCGAAAATAATTTACAGAATGTCAGTACAAATGATGGCGTCATCCATGATTCAACAAATTATATTTTGAAAGAGGAAAGAAATTATTTTAAGCATATGTTTTCTTTTCAGTCTCCTCCATTTCCACTGAATGATGTTAACTGTAAGGATTTCTTTCCTAATAATAATAATAATAATGTAAAGTTAAAAAATTTCCATAAAGACCCGTGTGAAGGCCAACTTACAGAAGAGGAACTTTTTGAGGCGATAAAATATTTTCAGTCTGGAAAAATACCAGGGCTTGACGGTATACCAGTAAAGGTATATCAGACCTATCAGATCCATTATCAGCATGTTTTAATTGTTTTATTTATTTTATTTAACGTTTATTTAACAATGCTCCTGAGTTAAGTACAAATTCTTATTTACCATGACTGCCTACCCTGGCCAAACCCGGACGGCACTGGGTCAATCGTGCACCGCCCTATAGGACTCCCAAATGGATTAGTTACTCCTATACAAATGGTAGACTTTCAGGTACTCAACAAGAAGGCCTGATTTCATTACTACTAAAACAGGACTCAGGTGGTAAGTATAAAGATCCAGTCCATTTAAAACAACTGGAGGTCTCTAACACTTCAATATGGTGATGTGAAAATCCTGGCGAAATGCATAGCACATAGAATACAAAGGTTTTTACCAAATATTGATCATCCTGATCAGACAGGTTTTTTACATGGACGATATATTGGAGATAATATATGACAATTACTTGAAACAATTGAACATCATGAACCATCAAAGATACCAGGCCTGGTATTCATAGCAGATTTTGAAAAGGTGTTTGATAAAGTATGACTAGAATCGATATATAAATTCCTGGATTACTTTAATTTTGGTTAATCTCTTATACAATGGGTTAAAGTTATGTACAGCAACCCCAGATGTAAAATAGTAGATAATGGTTACTTCTCAGAAAGTATTGAGCTTATAAGAGGAGTTAACAAGGCTGTCCGTTGTCTCCATATCTATTTATTATGGTCATTGAAATGTTAGCTATTAAAATTAGATCCAACAAGAACATGAAGGGGTTAGAAATCCAGGGGATAAAAAAAAGTGTCAATGTATGCCGATGACTCTAGTTTTTTCTGACAATATTACGTATTGGATCATTAAAAAACACAGTGTTTACACAACCTTGTAGTTTACCAATCAAATGGGCGGATGGTGAAGTAGGCATACTTGGTATTCACATCTAAAAATATATAAATGAACTTACCACAATCAATTTCAATAGGAAGTTGGCAAAAATAGATAAGATTCAGCAACCATGGAGAGGTATATACTTGTCTATTTATGGGAAAATCACATTGATTAACTCTGGTCCTATCACAGTTTACTTACAGTACTTACTAATGGCACTACCTAATCCAGACAACTTGTTTTTTAAATCATATGAGCAAACACTTCATTTTATTTGGAATGCTAAGCCAGACAAAATTAAACGTGCCTATTTATATAATGAATATGAGTTTGGGGGGCTAAATTAAAGCTTTAAACCTCTCACTAAAAGCTTCACTCATACATAAGATATACATAAACCCAAAATGGTTCTCCGGTAGATTATTAAGAAAGGCTCATCCTTTGTTCAAAAATGGCCTATACAGATTACAACTTCTCATTTCCGACTTGAAAATGAAATTTTGTTTAAAGTATCGCCCTTTCTTAAACAAGCCATACAAAGCTGGTTACAATTTCAGATTTATCCTTCAGAAAAGATAGAATAAATATTACAACAAATGTTATGGTTAAACTCAAATATACTGATTAATTTAAAAAACATACTTTAAGGATTTAAAAATAGTGTATTATATTTATTAATGATATTATGAATAGAAACAGAGTAGTTATGTCACGTATGCAGCTATCGAAAATATATGGGAATATCTGCTCAATCCAAATTTACAACCAACTGATTGCAGCACTACCACAAAAAAAGGGAAAAGGTAGAGAACTTGTTTGCCTGCCATATATTAAAGATACAAATAGGCATAAAAGGAATAAATAGAAAAATATACCCGTGTCATTTGAGGACAAAAATGTTGACAGCTCCGCCATACAGGTTGCAAAATAAATGGAAGAGATTTTCGATGTACCAATTCCATAGCACATGGTTAATGAACTGGTACAAAACCTACACTTGATTCAACACTTAGAGTTTTTCAATTTAAATTATTATATACAATTCTTGCCACCCACAGAATGCTATATATATACTGTATATATGGGGCATAAACAATCTCGGCTCTAAATTTTGCTGCGAATAGACAGAATCAATAGAAAATGTATTCTGGTATTGCCCCTATGTAGCTTGTTTCTGGTCACAGGTTCAGGAACGGTTAAAAAATCACAACATACATTTAAAGTTAAGGGGGGGTATGGAATGGGTGGGGGAGGGGTTAATTAAAAAAATTACAAATAATAATAATAACTAAGTGCAGACCTTACAAAGTTTCTTTTTTATTTACATTTGGTTGCTGTCAACTAACGTGAATTGAACATGAAATCAAAAAACATTTCACCATGTCATTGGATTTAGGTTAAAAGTTAGGTGAAAATAAATACTAAATTCCCTTACACTGATTACTTTTTACAAATCCAGTTAGTTTTCCACGTTGATTTAACGTTTGTTGAATTGATGAGGAAACGACGTTGATTCAACTAGTTTTTACGTAAAAAATTTTTTACAAGACCGGTGAGGGCCATTCAAGTTTCAGTCAAGATGAGTTACATTTGGTGAATTAAGATCTTGTGTTAATTTCTTCCAGGGATCATAATTCTATATGTCATCATCATTCTATGTGTCATCATGCATGGGAATGTATATGTTCTTTTAGCTGAAACAGATGTATCATAGAGTTTGTCTGACTAGCATGTGGGATTGTTTAAACACATAACAATTCACAACGTAGCTTAATTGTACCATCCTTTCTCTGGTGTTGACCAAAAGATAATGGCCTATAAAATGGTTTGGATGGAGGATCCGTATCACCAGACAGATCGTTTCATGTGGAGCTCAGATGTTCGAAGTGAGCCATCAAACGGAAATTCCTCAGAGCACATAATTCTACAGGATTTGGCAACCCCATGGTATGAGGCACCTTACAGACAGACGAACGGAGGTGAATCAAATGCTCAAATCTCTCTGGAAAAACATTCTGTCTGTATATGTAAGGATTCCAAACGCAACCCCATGTTAAAGTGGGCATTGGATGGCCAGAGCCCATGAAGTCATCACAAATCATACGCCACAAGAAAATGTGAATAGTAGCACTCACAGATCACCTCTCACAGACACAGTGCATGCATGCATGCATTAGTGTTAAGGACATATCTTGTGTCTGGGAAGTGGGTAGCACCAAGCTTCCTGCCAACTTCCCGCAGTGGTTTGTTTTAATGGTGTGTATCATGAGATGTAATACAGTAGTTATACCATGTACAGTGCATTCGGAAAGTATTCAGACCCCTTGACTTTTTCTACATTTTGTTAGGTTACAGCCTTATTCTAAAATTGATTCAATTGTTATTTTTCCTCATCAATCTACACGCAATACCCCCTTAATGACAACGCAAAAACAGGTTTTTAGACATTTTTGCTAATTTATTAAAAATAAAAAACAGAAATATCACATTTACATAAATATTCAGACCCTTTACTTAGTACTTTGTTGAAGCACCTTTGGCAGCAATTACTTGAATCTACTTGGGTATGACGCTACAAGCGTATCATACTAATTTCAGGGTCACAGATTTACATTTACTATGTTACGTGTACCCCCGAGTCCAGGTTTCCATATATGGTAAAGTACTTAAGTAAAAATAATAAAGTACTACATATGTAGTTTTTGGGGGTATCTGTACTTTACTTTACTATTTATATTTTTGACTACTTTTACTTCACTACATTCCTTAAGAGAATATTGTAGTTTTTACTCCGTACATTTTTCTTGCCACCAAAAGTACTCGTTACATTTTGAATGCTTAGCAGGACAGGAAAATGGTCCAATTCACACACTTATCAACAGAACATCCCTGGCCATCCCTACTGCCCCTGATCTGGAGGACTCACAAAACACATAGGCTTCATTTGTAAATTATGTCTGTGTGTTTGAGCGTGCCCCTGGTTATCTGTATATGCTTTTAAAAATAAGAAAATGGTGCTGTCTGGTTTGGTTAATATATGGAATTTGAAATTATTTATACTTTGTCTTTGACTTTTGATACTTAAGTATATTTTAGCAATTACTTTTACTTTTGATACTTAAGTATATTTTAAACCAAATACTTTTAGAAGTATACTGGGTGACTTTTACTTGAGTCAGTTTCTATTAAGGTATCTTTACTTTTACTCAAGTATAACAGTTGGGTACATTTTCCACTATTGTCCATATCACAGTCTGGTTTACTATATGTTTTTATAAACTCAGCAAAAAAAGAAACGTCCTCTCACTGTCAACTGCGATTATTTTCAGCAAACTTAACATGTGTAAATATTTGTATGAACATAATAAGATTCAACCACTGAGACATAAACTGAACAAGTTCCACAGACATGTGACAAACAGACATGGAATAATGTGTCCCTGAACAAAGGGGGGGTCAAAATCAAAAGTAACAGTCAGTATCTGGTGTGGCCACCAGCTGCATTAAGTACTGCAGTGCATCTCCTACTCATGGACTGCACCAGATTTGCCAGTTCTTGCTGTGAGATGTTACCCCACTCTTCCACCAAGGCACCGGCAAGTTCCCAGACCTTTCTGGGGGGAATGGCCCTAGCCCTCACCCTCCGATCCAACAGGCCCCAGACGTGCTCAATGTGACTGAGATACTGGCTCTTTGCTGGCCATGGCAGAACACTGACATTCTTGTCTTGCAGGAAATCACACACAGAATCAGCAGTATGGCTGGTGGCATTGTCATGCTGGAGGGTCATGTCAGGATGAGCCTGCAGGAAGGATACCACGAGGGAGGAGGATGTCTTCGCTGTAACGCACAGCGTTGAGATTGCCTGCATTGACAACAAGCTCAGTCCGATGATGCTGTGACACACCGCTCCAGACCATGACAGACCCTCCAGCTCCAAATCGATCCCGCTCCAGAGTACAGGCCTTGGTGTAATGCTCATTCCTTCAAAGATAAACGCAAATCCGACCATCACCCTTTGTGAGACAAAACCGCGACTCATCAGTGAAGAGCACTTTTTGCCAGTCCTGTCTGGTCCAACGATGGTGGGTTTGTGCCCATTGTTGCCGGAGATGTCTGGTGAGGACCTGCCTTACAACAGGCCTACAAGCCCTCAGTCCAGCCTCTCTCAGCCTATTGAGGACAGTCTGAGTACTGATGGAGGGATTGTGCGTTCCTGGTGTAACTCGGGCAGTTGTTGTTGCCATCCTGTACCTGTCCCGCAGGTGTGATGTTCGGATGTACCAATCCTGTGCAGGTGTTGACACGTGGTCTGCCACTGTGAGGACGATCAGCTGTCCGTAATGTCTCACTTTAGCACTGTCTTAGGCTTCTCACAGTATGGGCATTGCAATTTATTGCCCTGGCCACATCTACAGTCCTCATGCCTCCTTGCAGCATGCCTAAGGCACGTTCACGCAGATGAGCAGGGACCCTGGGCATCTTTCTTTGGGTGTTTTTCAGATTCAGCAGAAAGGCCTCTTTAGTGTCCTAAGTTTTCATAACTGACCTTAATTGTGTCTTAACGACCGTTCCACAGGTGCATGTTCATGAATTGTTTATGGTTCATTGAACAAGCATGGGAAACAGTGTTTAAACCCTTTACAATGAAGATCTGTGAAGTTATTTGGCGTTTTACGAATTATAATTGAAAGACAGGGTCCTGAAAAAGGGACGTTTCTTTTTTTGCTGAGTTTATAAAGCAGTTGCAGTATAACTGTGCCAATACAGGACCGTTAGAAAACTACAGTGCCTTAAGAAAGTATTCATACCCCTTGACTTATTCCACATTTTGATGTGTTACAGCCTTAATTCAAAATTGATTAAATATGTATTTTCCTCACCCGTCTACACACAATACCCCATAATGACAAAGTGAAAACCCATTTTTAGAAATGCAAAATTCTTGAAAAAGAAATGCAGAAATATCTAATTTACATAAGTATTCACACTTCTGAGTAAATACATGTTAGAATCACCTTTGGCAGTGATTTCACCTGTAAAGGCTTTCTTCCAGGGGTGAAGGAGAGGACCAAAATGCAGCGCGGCTAGTGTTAAACATGTTTAATACAAACAAGTGAAACACTACAAACAACATACAAAATAACAAATGTGCAAAACCGATACAGACCTATCTGGTGCATAACACAAACACAGAGACAGGTAACAAACACCCACAAAATCCCAACACAAAACAAGCCTCCTATATATGAGTCTCAATCAGAGACAACGACTACCATCTGCCTCTGATTGAGAACCCACACTAGGCTGACATAGAAACAGACAAACTAGACACACAACATAGAATTCCCACCCAGCTCACGTCCTGACCAACTAAAAACATACAAAACAACAGAAAACAGGTCAGGAACGTGACAACACCTGTGAGTATTTCTGGGTAAGTCTTTAAGATCTTTGCACACCTTGATTGTACAATATTTTCCCATAATTATTTTCAAAATTATTCAAGCTCTGTCTCATTTTTTGTTGATCAATGCTAGACAACCATTTTTAAGTCTTGCCATAGATTTTCAAGGAGATTTAAGTCAAAATTGTAAGTTGGCCACTCAGGAACATTCACTGTCTTCTTAGTGAGAGTAGATTTGGCCTTTTTTTGTTCTGCTGAAAGGTGAATTAATCTCTCAGTGTCTGGTGGAAAGCAGACTGAACCAGATTTTCCTCTTGGATTTTGTCTGTGCTTAGCTTCATTTCATTTTTTTATCTTGAAAATCTCCCCAGTCCTTAATAACGATTACAAGCATACCCATAACATGATGCAGCCACCACTATGCTCGAAAATGGTACTCATTAATGTGTTGTATTGGATTTGCCCATAAAATAACACTTTGTATTCAGGACAAAAGTGAATTGCTTTGCCACATGTTTTGCAGTATTACTTCAGTACCTTATTGCAAACAGGATGCAAGTTTTGGAATATTTGCATTCTATACATGCTTTCTTCTTTTCACTCTGTCATTTAGGTTAGTATTGTGGAGTAACTACAATGTTGTTGATCCATGCTCAGTTTTCTCCTATCAAAGCCATTAAACTCTGTAACTGTTTTAAAGTCACCATTGGCCTCATAGTGAAATCCCTGAGTGGTTTCCTTCCTCTCCGGCAACTGAGTTAGGAAGGACGCCTGTATTTCTTTATTGACTGGGTGTATTGATTCACATACAGCCTGACTTAAAAACGTCAGTAGACTTTACACATAAATCTCACTTGAAAGGGTGATTTACTTTAAAGAAATGCAAAGCATGTCTGAAATATCCTTGTTGCTGACGGAGCCTTGCATTTTATCTTCTCTATCCATACACATGTCATCAGCAACATTTACATCAGTCGGTGCTGGCTGCAAAGCCAAACTGTATGGAGCTTGAGTGTGCTTTTCATTTCTGATAGCTCTTTACTATGTCCCTGGAAAAAGGGAGAATTCTAATCTATGTGCTTACATGGATTACATATTTGTCGAATCCTCAACAGTATCAAGCAATGGGGAAAGAATGCATATGGTGAGGAGCAGAGGAGGCAAGACTTGACCACTGACTGAGGGGTATGTTCTCCACATACATAAATATACATAAATGTAATATTAGCTTGTCTCCCTCGCTCACATTTTTATGATATTTTTCCGTCTTTAAAGTTGAGGATATGCCAAACAGTTTGAGCCAGAAACGGGGAAAATGTATAACAGTGTGATTGATACCACATTGTGGAAGAAGGGCCCATAGTCATTGGGATTTGGAGCCATAGATCCCTTCAGAACTGTTCGTCAAGCTTACATTGTTCAAATGCGACTATTCTAGATTTGAGGGTAAAGACACGGTGGCTAAACCATTAAATTACTGTCATTAGAGGATACAGAGCTCTGACATAAAACAGTTTTCAATTACAATTATAAACAACATGGACTTTACTATACTCCTTATACTGTCTCCTTTGACTTAAACATGAACATAAACACAACATCAATTTAATATCAGTTTAATAACATCATCCTATTGACCTTATAAAGCTACCCTAGCAGCTTTCTTAATGAAAATATCTGCATCAAAAAGGAAGAGGATTTGTACATTCACACGAAAACCATTTCTCCCTATAGTGCAGCAGATCTGCCTATTCGTCCGTAACTTTCTTTATGGCTTACAATGTAAAACTGTAGGCAGTCCACATGTCTTCTGGGCCAGAGAATGGTGTCGTCCCAAATAGCACCCTATTCCCTATGTGGTGCACTACTTTTGACCAGGGCCTGTGAGGGTCTGGGCACAAGTAGTGCACTATGTAGGGGATAGGGTGCAATTTGGGACAAACACCTATATGATACTACCCACCCTGCAGGAATAGGGCATCCGGAAATATCTCCTCACTGGGGTCCCGCTCTCCACCCTAAGCCCTAGCTCACCACTGATGTTTCCAGCTAGCACTGCAGCAGTGGAAAATGTTGCTTCTGGAAGTCTACAAAATCTGGCATCATACCACTGAGGCGTTAAAGAAGTGATTCTATCCAGCTCTGCAGCTTTAAAGTGAGAGCCCTCCACAAGGACAAATGTGTTGCCATTACTGTTTAAGGCAATTCTTTATTAGAATTTTGGATGAAGATTTGATGTTATGATGCATTCACCCAGAAGGACTGAAGACTGATACTTTTGAGAATGGCTATTGTTTTTGTCACGCACAAGGTGAAGGAAGCAATGCTGTGTGAATCAGGCATGGCCACAACCGTCATGTTTTCCATACATTAGTCCATTCACATGTGCAGTGGCGACACGTGCCACAGAAGATTAATGCAGTGGCCTGTTTCTCATTATCCTAAATTGGTGATTGTGTTAAGGAAAATGTTGGGCAGATGTCTAAATTTGTACTAGGAAGCTCATGTTGGGCTTGGGCAAAATAAATGAAAGCTCTTCTGCTAATAAGAGAGCCGGGCTGAAGCGGCAACTTCCCAGCAGCTTCCCTTGCCTGGCAGCATCTAAGAACTTAACAGTTAGCTAAGGCTTTTGAAAGCTCTAAAGCCGTTTTCAATGACTTTAAGCCGGAGCCTCTCGTTTTACCTTTGGTCATATTTGGCCAACCCATGAAGAATTGCCCACCACCACCACTACTACTACCACCCAGCCCCTAGCAGCATAGCTAAGCTACTTTCGCAAATCTCTCCTTTGAACTCAGTTTTCCCCAAATGAGAAACACTCACACTCCAAGGGACCATAAACGGGCCTCTCCTCCTAGCATGTTGGAGAATGATTTACAACAGACGGCCTGCGGACACTGCCAATCATCCATTCCTTTGGCGTGTATGCAGGGAGAGGGCCACGGGCACTCCTGGGCCTGCCCTTTTAGCCTTTCGGTGGAGACAGGCAGGTTTTTTCCACAAGATGTGGGGTTTTGACCCTGTTAAAGGTTTTCCATTCATAAATCATGGCTCCAATCCATACTTACATCACTGACAGCCATAGTAGTTATCAATGAACTGTATTATTTCATGGGCATCCAAGGAATGGAATTGATATCTAGTTGTAGTACACAATAGTTACTCAGTTATATACTATAAGTTATGTAGGCAGTAACTTGTGGCGGTAAAAAGGGATTGTGTCGTGCCGCGTTTACCAACAATGCTCATTATCTTCAGAATGACCATTATCGCATATTTTCAAAGAGCAAAGGTTCCATGGTAATCACAGTGAATAAGGGTAACTGCCTACTAATGATACTAAATGAACCCAATTTACTTAAATTGACTAAACTGCGGATTAGATTGATGCGATAAAGAAACCCATCAGATCTGGTCTGGGATTCCCAAGTGGATCGCTGTCTTGACAGGTACTGTAATCCCCGTTGTAATCATAGCTGTTGCAAGCCTAGCGGCAGAAAAAAAGTAGACATTAGTTCCATCAACGCTTTAAGTAAGACCTGTTGTATAACTCCCACAACGTTGTCTCACATCACAACGTTCTCTTTGATCTCCCAGTGGTGCTCCCAGTAGTGTGGCTAGCCTAGTTGACTTGGTGTGCTTGGCCTGCGAAAGCCTAGACTGAATTATGAGTTAGCTGGTGGGAAGAGGACCAGAGGTCTTTCCATGACTCCCCGGGATGAAATGAGCGAGTCCTGCCAGATGCATGCATCATCATCGCCACGGCTGGCGAGCCACACTAAGGTCATGTTTGGTTCTTTGTCAGAAACAAATGAGAGCTCCCCCATGGGCTATTCCAAGGGATGGGATGACATCATGACTTGGCTCTGGGCCAAATCAGGGTTATGCCGGTAGGGCATGTTTGCTTTTGATTCTTATGTAGACAGCAGTGGGACTTTGTGTTTGGGGGCTATCAGCGTAATCTAAAGATAATCATTACACAGCTGCAATTTTGGGCTCACAAGATGAAAGGAGGTATTTGAAGGGGATGAGTAGGCTTTTAAAGTTTAAGGGAGTTTTAGAGAAATGTAATCAAAGTTCCATCACTTGTCCTGTGAAGCAATTTTGGAATATTAAGATAATGAGTCTTGGGTTATTACAGTAAAACATGTATGGCATTGATACTGTAAGGGTTACAGTGTGCCGAAAACGATTTAGTGATACCTTTTATAAATATCTATGAACGCTAGCGCTCAACCTTTGCATTTATTTCCATGGCAACGGTTAAGTTGTGGTGTTGCCTTTTATGATTAAGGGCAGGCAAAATAACTGAAAATATTTGTGACTCTAAGGTTGACTTAGTTGCAATACATTCACCGTTTTAAGTAGCCTACCCACAATTGATCATGCATTGAAGCTCCCTCCAATCCAAATCTGTCCGAGCATTTTTGTATTAAGTGATTCTTGGTAGGTGTTGAATTTTTATTTGTTTATGCCATCTGCATCCTCATGGTAACCCTTTTATAGGTGTTCTTTGAGGTCTTTCTTCGTTCCTGGATATCATTAAATGGTTGAGCCTCGAGTGAAGTTATTTGATTGTGACACATGCCCTTACCTAGACCTCCTATTGTGTTCTGCTACACATCGAGCCAATATCGAGCCAAATACAACTAGCCAATTACAAACTGAATCCAAATACCTTGGGAAGTGAGCTGTTTTACATACCCCACAAAATCTGTTAGCTAATAGCACATTCAAAGTTTAGTGTTCTCTCCCATAAGCAATGTTTAGACGGGAACATTTTTGTAATGTTTCCCTTCCCTGATTTCATCAATGTAAACAGCGCAAACACATGTCGACATGTGATTGAGTAAATAGCTGCATCCACGACCAGGCATGCTTGTTTCCATAAACGGCAACCTCAGCTTGATGCAGTAAGTGTCACTAGGGTAATGGTAATGTATTATTGGGATACGCAACACAAATTACGGAGAGCACGGCCATGGAAACCAATAGTTGGAGGCTGGGGTCTCCCATAGTGACTGTAAGTTGTGTGTGGGATAATCAGGGGCCCCAGTGTTGGAACATTTCATCACAACAACAGTAGCTCAAAGCTCTGGACAACCAAACCCCCCTGGACATACCGGACAGTTTAATAATGATCCTCTAAGGATCACTTTGGATTTTACTTTCCCTGACCTGCCTCTGCGGATGACCTCAAAGAGGCAGCTTGGGGTGTGCCGAGGGGCCACAGTGGCTTAGTGCTGTAACAGGATCCTGAGAGTCAATAGTCCTTGGAAGCCCATGGGGTTATGGATTGACTTCTATGACCTGGGCCCCTGAGTAGAGTTGAGCTCAATGCAAATGAATGTTATACATCACCTCCAGCCAGGACTGCTCTGTTCTGCTCTCTCCAATGGTGGGATGGACTTGTGTTGTAACGATGCGTTCACTCCGCATCCCAAATGGTACCCTATCCCTTATATAGTGCACTACGTTTGACCAGAGCCCTGGTTAAAAGCAGTGCCCTATATCAGGTATAGGTTGCCATTTGGGACGCATCCTGTGTGTTACGTTACCAAACTGCCTCACTCCCATCCCCGGGGAAACCTTAATGATACCTTTTTCTTTTATGACTTCCATTATCCTAGTCAGCAAAATGAATGCTACATTCATACATTCAGACTTGAGTCGTGAGTCATGTACGTATACGTCCATGCCTGGATCTGATCTGCTATGCTCTGGGGTTTATGGAAAGCTGCGCTGCATATCTGCCTGCCACCGTTCACTCCAGATTCCTGTAAACTGGGGCATGAAGAAGAAGCATCCCTTGTTCTGAGGCGCGCCTAGCTGACCAAGATTCACATGACAGTTTAGTATGAATAAAAGAACGGAACGAATTGAACGATAACACTTGCTGTTGCTAGGCAGTCGTTAAGTAGAATGAGAAAATAACTTCCTTGGTGCATTAACGAGCCTACCACATTTTGTTTTTTATTGGCTCTCCCTGACCTTTAGTGAATCTAATTACTAGTATGTTTTAGTTGTGAGAATGCTTTCAAACAGAGCAAGAGCAATGTTTAATTGTCATGGTTACCCTTAGCCTGGTCCCAAATCTGTTTGTGCTGTTATGGCTGCTTTTACAAAGGCAGCCCAATTCTGATTTTTTTTTCTCCATTCATTGGTCTTTTGACCAATCACATCAGATATTTTCACAGCAGATCTTTTTCCAGAGCTGATCTGATTGGTCAAATGACCAATTACTGAAAAAATATGTTGTGTAAATGCATCCATGTCAACGTCGTCTCGTCATGGCATGCCAAGGAGTGGCAAGGTAGCATGATGGCACAAACAGACTGACACCCAGGCTAAGTGACGCTCACCCCAAGCTCAGTCGTGTCACTTTTCACTGTAGATAGACATTATATGAATACACTTGTAATGTAAAACGGTGTGAGGATATCCACCCTAAGAGAACCTTAGCACACTGTAGAGTTGATGCTCGACATCATAGGTGTTTCTGTGTTATGTGCTACACGTCCACTGATTCCGTATTTTCTTAATTCTTTTGTTGCATGTGGTCTATGAGTCTCTGGCAGTGATCTCGGCCCATCTGCCTTCGATTAACAGTGACACTCAAAAAGGCTCTCTTCTCGCACAGTTTGACTTACACAGGCGATGCGAAAGCATCCATAAAAAGGTTCCTGTTGTTACCTTTCTTGTCATGGAAAGTAATTTACCTATTTTTTTCTCTCAAAGCGTTTGCCTTGAGCAAGTTTGCCATCTAGTGGTGAAATGGATGACTGTGATGGTCAGCACAGAGTTAAGACCGTCCAGGATCCACGGCGTATGAATGAAACCCGAGGGAGGGTTATTATTAAGAACTCCTTTTCTCGTTGCCCCAGAAGAAGAGGTGTTGTGAATCTTGTCTCCATCATCCATCACTAGTAAGACCAGTCTTTCCCAATCTTTAGTCCCAGAGTAGCCCAATTGACACTGGTTTTGATTCCAACAACTGCTCTAACGATCAGTTATGTCTGATTGCCTACGAGATGAACTCAAATGGGATGGGTGTCCTTGGAAAAATGCATTAGTGTGGCTTGAGCGAAAATGTTGGATGTCTTGTTGGATCCGATGATCCAACCTTGTCTTTTACCCACAAATTAGCGTAACTGGATCTTGTTGGAAAATTGGAGCCAGGTGGTTGTTGACAGTATGATATTATTTTCTTCTCTGAAGTGACACTGAAGCACAGAGTCATTTTGACATTCCTGCCTGTGTGTGTTGTTTGATGACCAAGGGAATGACCAATGTGGTCTGTGCTACATGTGTCGGGTGGGGGGGATAGATGTAGGCTATACAAGAGGGTCTGGCCTATTTAGAATGACTAACGATGAACCAGAACTTTGTGTTTGTGTAGAGTAAGATTCTCCGCTGAGGAAATATTCAGCCTTTATTGTGTTTATATTCCCACAAGGTCTAGACACACGATTTTCTGGCTGGGCGTGCGGCGAGCAAACGTGTTTATTTACAGGGACGTATCTTCCCTTTTTTTGGACCTCGTTGGAACCAGAGGTCAGTCTCTCATGACCAGATACACTAACAAGTAAACAACCCTTCCTCTTGTGTCCTTATTGCAGACATTAACCTCACTGTGTTATTCCATACTGAACAGTACTGCAATGTGTGCATGATAAAACTGGAAAAAACAGGCAAGTTGCTATCAAAGCCAATGTAATTACTATGGTTACGTCCCAAATGATACCCTATTCACCATATGGTGCACTACTTTGCCCTGGTCAAAAGTAATGCACTAAATAGGTAATAGGGTGCTATTTGGAACAGATCCTATGAAATAAGGTTCTGCATGCTCCAGTCAGTAACATATGGCCCAAAATCCACAACACACCTCTGTAATTCACAGCTGCGTTGAATATCCCTCTAACTGCCCTGTTTCCTGGTTTGGCTGCTTAGGACTCCCTGGTTGCCTTGGTCATTTCTGAAGGCATATCTCCTGAGCCTGACATCCATCTCCGGTATCTCCGACTGAGTCCAATGTTGTTCTGTTACCAGTGGGAGATGACATTCAGACCCATTTCTACTGTTGATATACCCTGAATCACCTCCCAACTACAGTGCATTCTGAAAGTATTCATACCCCTGAATTAATTAATTAAAAAATTAAGGGGTCGGGATCATTTCCGAAGGCACGGTATATAGGAAATAGGGTGCTATTTGGGACGCACACCTAACTGAGATCAGAGGCAGACTGAGGGGCAGGAAGTGCTTTTTGGACAGATCTAGTTGAGAGACACACCCAAAGTAAAGCCCTGTCTGTGCCATTTGGTGCTGATCAGGGCCCAGGATATGTCCAGTTCAGACCCAGGCCTGCAAGGCGTCAGGTACCGGTAAGCAAAGACAGGGTTCCCCTCCTCTGGAAGAAGCAACACTTTGGCTCATTGACATTTACACATACACCGAACCTTGTGGCTGAGTGATTTGATTGTGTAGTAGTTTGAAGGTTCTTTAGATGCTGGATGGATTACTCTCTATAGACAAACACTGGATGGACATCGATTACTCTTTTGAGCTGACCATGTTCACACCCATGCATCAACTCAACTACTTCTTGTTCTGTCCCAACGATTAACCAACATCTGACCAATCAGAATAGAGCAGGGTAGAGCTAAGTAGTAACTAGGTAGATAATCCACAGAGCTAAAAAGTAGCTAGACAGATATTCAATTACCATTACTATTCCAAACAACTGATTCACCATATTTGAGAACAACAAAACAGTGACATAAAATAATCCTACATGATCAACAGGGTAGAAGTATGTCAACTCTGCAATACTATAGGAATTAACAACATCCATCACACTTTGTGAGTAATCAGCGTTACAATGCTTGTAGTGAGTACAATGTTGAAGAATCGTAACAAAATGATTCTACCAATATCTGCCATGTAAGTACACTACCAGCAAAGGAGTAGTATGTAGTGATAGAAGTGTTTCATCTCCCCTGCTGTCAGAAGGAATGCCAATAAATACAAACAGCAGTGTGAAACAGCATGCCAAGGACCAGAGGGCATCCATCGACCCAGAAAAACCTCAAAGGAACTACAAATATTACAAACGATCCAGAACATGAGGTCAAAATGACCTAACCGACTAACGTCATACACTACACAGTCTGTCTGTAAGGGCATGATTCCAACTGAGCACAGACGTGAATTCAACATCTATTCCACGTTAATTCAGCGTCATTTCCTAAAAATGAAGTGGAAACGTGGATTCAACCAGTGTGTGCCCAGTGGGTTGGTTCTTTGACTTTGTTAGGTCAGGGCCAGATCTCCAACCCCACCTATATTGTTTTGTGCCGATGGAGAAACAAAATCTGTTATCACCTTACTCACGTAACTCTCTCTTCTCCTCATTCTGCGTCCAGTAAGGGCAGTGTGATTGCTGTAATTCATCGTCATGGAGACAGCTTGGTTGTATTCAAGAAAAGATTTACCCGTTTTGAATGTTATATTATTTTCGTGCATCTGTGAGCGGATGTTCTATCGATTTCCATTGTCATGTCATGTTTTCATGTGTATCTGAGCTATTCAAGCAGGCAGAAATAGAGTGAGCAAAACTTGTCATACCAGCTGTATTTCTGCCTGCTTAAACGGCTGGCTCAGATACACATGAAAACATTAAATGACGCCAGGAATCGATAGAGCATCGCTCAGAGATGCACAAAACAATATAGAATGGGGTCAATCTTTTCTTTAAAGGGGTCAAAAACATGATTTCCTGTGTTTTATGTATATTTCCATGCTATGAGATTGGAATAATACTGTGAAATTACGATAATGATGATAATGCCCTTTTTATTGTAAGAGCTGTTCGAAAAGACTGCCTGAAATTTCACCTTGTTTCGCATGGGTCTGTTTTTTGGACCGCCTGGCGACATCAACAGGTGGTACAAGTTAATAGGCCAATAACAAAGAGACTATACCCTCCTCTCTGCCAATAACAGCTAGTTTTCAGGTTACATATCCCTCCAATTAGGCTCCTCAAATTAGGCCCCTAGGTCACTCAGACCACTCCCAGACAGTCCTAGCAAAATTCTTGCTTGATAAATAGCTTTTTGCTAAGAAGCATTTTTTTAAACATTTTTTTTACCATTTTAATTGAAAACAATCACAGTAAGATACTTAAGTGTTACCCAGAAAATATTTAATATTGAGATCAAAACAGCTGCATTGGATCTTTAAAACCCCACTCTTTCTGTAATGGGTAATTCCCGGAGAGTATTCCCCGGAGAGTATTCCCCAGAGAGTATGCGCCAATCCATACTGTCTGTCATTTACTTCAAAAAGGTCTGCATGAGGGGCTGGAGGTGTGGACTATTTGTTGTCTGATCTGTTCTGCCGTTTCCAGTTGCCAGCCACTTGAGTATATACAGGTGTAGGATCTTAAATTGACCAGTTTGTAACAGCAGGAAAATAATCCTGCAGTGACAGGAAATGTGAGTTATTGTGTGAATTATAATGAATGGATATTTTTGTAGGGGTTGATACATTTTTTGTTAGGGCAAATCAAGTCTGACATGTTTAAGTGGAAATTACAAACTTTAGAAGCCTTTTTAAACCTTGAACATACGACACGTTTTCATTTTCCTACTGTGCAGGACATTTCCTGCGACAACAGGGTGATCAAATTAAGATCCTACACCTGTATTACCATAGTGCTCTCAACTCCTCTCAGGTCAGTCAGTCGGCTCTCAGAGAAGGGTGTCTTTCTCTTTATTTAACAGACTTTATATTACATTGTACACGATCATACCCAACATATGAAGACATATCAGATTGTGACAGTCAGTCATTACATTAATTGTGAAATACTATATTGTACTTTTCATTAATGCCTTAAAAGTGATGACAATAAGAATTCAAATAAATGCATAATATGCCTGTAATGTACTGCGCTCTGGTACCTCTATTTATATTTAACTTAAAAGTCCAATAAAAAGTTCTAAACAGTATTATACAAACATTCCAGTGCATGACTTTGAGATGCCTAAGACAAAATATACTGCAGAGCAAGATTTAATAAAACCTTGATTGAGAAAAAAAAAATACCTCACACTTCCCCAACCTATTCAGTAAAATCAGTTTCCACTTATTATTAAACAACCAAATGGTATAACAAGTCTATACAGATCTCTTTTACAAGCTGCAGGCCAGGAGGACAAGGAGAGAACAGGCGAGAGTGGCCACATGGTGGCAATGGTGGGAGACAGATACACTGTTAGACACATAGGCCATCTGTCCTTTACACTGGCTGCAGTCTTCCCCACAGAATGAGCAGGCGCCCATGTCATTCCTCCAAGAGGACTGGTATGTCCTCACCGTCTTCCTCCCTGGGTATGAGACAAGAAAGGAAACAATGAGTTTACAGGCACAAGTCCACCAAGTAATCTCATGCCTCATTTTCGAATGTGTGTTGAAACTTAAGTATTGTTTACGGGGCTCGTAGTAATCATAGATGAGAACCGTTGCATCCTGGACGTTGGCAACCTTGAAGTCCATGACTAGAGGGACTTTCACACACATCTCCTCTGTTGTCACCTGAGGAGGGAGTCAACGTGAGAAATAAAACGAGAGGTGGTTTCCCTGCTGAACAGTGAACTTGAGGTCGTGTAACACAAGTTTGACTTCTCACTAATGTTTCCAAGGCCTCCCTATCTATAATGAGTACCTACGACAGCAATTGTGTACTCAAGAGTTTCAAGATCTATCTCAATACGGGATATGTTTCCTCCTCACCATTGTCTGAACGAGAGATGCCACAGGGTATATCCTATTGACGGTCTTGTTACATGAACCAGCAGACACACCACGCAGTAGAGTAGTAGAAGATACACCTCACACCACACAGTACACTAGTAGAAAATACACCACACAGTACTGTAGTAGAAGATACACCTCACACCACACAGTACAGTAGTAGAAGATACACCTCACACCACACAGTACTGTAGTAGAAGATACACCTCACACCACACAGTACTATAGTAGAAGATACATCTCACACCACACAGTACTGTAGTAGAAGATACAGCTCACAGCACACAGAGACAAACAGTACCACACGTAGGGGAAGAGGTGAGGATATGTACAGGGCATTTGGAAAGTACCACTTCCCTTTTTCCACATTTTGTTACGTCACAGCTTTATTCTAAAATAGATTGTTTTGTATTCCCCTCATCAATCTACACACAGTACCTCATAATGACAAAGCAAAAACAGGTTTTTAGAAATTCTTCCAAATGTATTAAAAACAAAAAACAGGAACACCTTATTTACATAAGTAATCAGACCCTTTGCTATGAGACTCTAAATTGAGCTCAGGTGCATCCTGTTTCCATTGATCATCCTTGAGATGTTTCTACAACTTGATTGGAGTCCACCTGTGGTAAATTCAATTGATTGGACATGATTTGGAAAGGCACACACCTGTCTATATAACGTCCCACAGTTGACAATGCATGTCAGAGCAAAAACCAAGCCAAGAGGTCGAAGAGCTCCGAGACAGAAACTGTAGAGATCCGAGACAGGATTGTAGAGCTCCGAGACAGGATTGTGTCGAGGCACAGATCTTGGGAAGGGTACCAAAGAATGTCTTCAACATTGAAGGTCCCCAAGAACACAGTGGCCTCCATCATTATTAAATGGATGAAGTTTGGAACCACCAAGATTCTTCCTAGAGCTGGCGGCTTGGCCAAACTGAGCAATTGGGGGAGAATGGCCTTGGTCAGGGAAGTGACCAAGAACCCAATGGTCACTCTGACAGAGCTTCAGAGTTTCTCTGTGGAGATGGGAGAACCTTCCAGAAGGACAACCATCTCTGCAGCACTCCACCAATTAGGCCTTTATGTGCACAGACGGAAGCCACTCCTCAGTAAAAGGCACATGACAGCCCGATTGGAGTTTGCCAAAAGGCACCTAAAGGACTCTCAGACCATGAGAAACAAGCTTCTCTGGTCTGATGAAACCAAGATTGAACTCTTTAGCCTGAATGCCAAGCATCCCATCTGGAGGAAACCTGGCACCATCCCTACAATGAAGAATGGTGGTGGCAGCATCATGATGTGGGGATGTTTTTCAGTGGCAGGGGCTGGGAGACTAGTCAGGATCGAGGGAAAGATGAACGGAGCAATGTACAGAGAGATTCTTGATGAAAACCTGCTCCAGAGCACTCAGGACTTCAGACTGGGGCGAAGGTTCACCTTCCAACAGGACAACGACCTTAAGCCACAGCCAAGGCAACGCAAGAGGGGCTTTGGGAAAAGTCTCTGAATGTCCTTGAGTAGCCCAGCCAGAGCCCGGACTTGAACACGATCGAACATCTCTGGAGAGACCTGAAAATAGCTGTGCAGCGACTCTCCCCATCCAACCTGACAGAGCTTGAGAGGATCTGCAGAGAAGAATGGGAGAAACTCCCCAAATACAGGTGTGCCAAGCTTGTAGCATCATACCAAAGAAGACTCAAGGCTATAATCGCTGCCAAAGTGCTTGAACAAAGTACTGAGTAAGGGTCAGAATAATTATGTAAACGTGATATTTCAGTTTATTTATTTTTTTCAAAAATTTTAAAAATAACTACTTTTACTTTGTCATTATGGGTTATTGGGTGTAGGTTGATGAGGGGGGAAAAACAACTTAATACATTTTATAATAAGGAGGTAGGTAACGTAACAAAAATATAAAGGGGTCTGAATACTTTCCGAATGAACTGTATTGATTGGAGTCCACCTGTGGTAAATTCAATTGATTGGACATGATTTGGAAAGGTACACACCTGTCTATATAACGTCCCACAGTTTACAATGCATGTCAGAGCAAAAACCAAGCCAAGAGGTCGAAGAGCTCCGAGACAGAAACTGTAGAGATCCGAGACAGGATTGTAGAGCTCCGAGATAGGATTGTGTCGAGGCACAGATCTTGGGAAGGGTACCAAAGAATGTCTTCAACATTCTTTGGTATATATATATATACTGTATAAATAATAGTAACACTTACAGAGTCCAGGTAGAGAATGACTTTTCCCGGAGGCGTTTCCACTCTCCGAACCACATCGTTGGTCTCGATGCCATCCTGAGCCAAGATGAAGCCACTGAGAAGGCCCACGTCTAGAATGGCCATGCCAGTCTGATTAATGCCTTGGCCCTCCAACAGACTGGAAGAGAAAAATACATAAATAGCTGTCTCAAACGTGGTAGGTATTAAACTTTTAGTAGCATACTGGCACGCCAGACCATGTGGTCCTTTCCAATATCTGTCTTATTTAACAGCAGGCGATCGAAAAACAGAGTTTTCTTTCTTGTTTTCCCTTTTGAAGTTGCAAATGTGTGTTACCAAGCCATACCCTAACCCTTACCTTGTGCAAATGTAAAGATGGACGTAGTACATGTTCGTGTCAAACAACTCTATGTGCAAATCAAAGGCCTCCTGTACAGCGTCTCTCCATTTCCGTGACAACCCTCTGCTCTCTAAATTGTAAAACACATTCAACTAGAGCGCGAGAGAGAGAAAGAGAGAAACAAATCATTTGAGAGATATAAATAAAGGACAGGAAAATCTAAACAATTTACAGGCACGTTTCATTTCCATTGTTTAACTGACAGACAGAATGTTTTCTTCAAACTGTCTACGGGCTGATTTGTTGCAGCCCATTCAGAGGGATGAAAACGGGACAAGAAGACTGAGACTACAGGCCACTTTCCAGCAGGAGACTCCACCACAAACTCCCTGGGACACAATCAGACAGTGTCGGCATGAGATAGTTGCACTCAATGACACTGCAAAGTGGACATTTTTACGATATATTTTGGTTATTTCTTATCCTTTTGATATGAGTTTAGTCATTGGTATGATGCAGGAGGCTGGGTAATCATTCACAGCAGTTGAACGTTTTGTTTTCATGTGTTGTACCTTGATAATTACAATGTTCTAGGCACTGGCAACCTCTATGTCATAGGGTTCGAGTGAATACTACAATAGCCCAGCAACTGGGGTGGCTCAGCTTTTGTCTGTAATGTCATGTACTCTCTTACTGACGCAACATTGTTCGGCATGGTGGGGTTACGATTATGACCGTAAATCCAGGGTGACAGGTTTTCATTATTGAGATTGATGGACATTGCCGGCAGACATGACATCAAGTACATTTAAGATTATCGGTACCTGAAACAGAGCGAATCCTTGGCCCTTGGCAGAAACCTTTAAGCGTACCTCTCTGCCTGTCTCGATCTGAAACGTAAATCACTGCAATCAGTTGCAACATCATCACTAAGGTGGCACCAACCTGGAGAATCATGTGCTGCTTTGTTCTTTATCGGTAGATAGTTTTTAGATATTTATTTGAATGGGGATATTTTTATTTTACCTCTCGGCTTTGGTATAGCAAATAGTTGGTGTAGTTGATGTGGAAGCTGGCCACTGTGGTTGAGGGTGCTGTGTTGACTGTAATGTGGAGATTGATGAGTTGAGACCCACTGTAGACTGCGTACTCCGACAAGGCCTGCAGGGCTATCACTGTATCCTGAGGAGAGAAAGGGACAATAAAGCAGCTCGACTCCGGGCTGAGTCCCAAATGGTACACTATTCCCTATATAGTGCACTACTTTTGACCAGGGCCCTAGGGCGCTGGTCAAAAGTAGTGCATTATGAAGGGGAATAGGGTACCAATTGGGACAACCATAGACTTAATTTCCAAATGTGGAGGCAAGAAGAGGCCGTTTTCGAAAAAACCCGTTCAATAAATGAATGCCAATTCCCACAGAATGAAACCAATATCTGGTTTTGCTTTGGATGTTGTTTGAGTGTCTGAGCACGGACTGGGCTGCTTACAATAACTTTTCTTTTAGCCCAGCCAGCCAAAAACAGTCTCCCTAACAATTTGACACAGACAGAGCAGCTGTTCCCTCTCTCCCGTTGGTGTTATTATTCTCTCTCCAGCTCTACGGGTAGCTGCATGCCAGCTCAATACAGCCTGCTGATCCTTACTCCTATCTTCACTGTGTATCACTTGTAAGCCCTTGGGCCCCTAATATCTTGTTATACACTAACTCTGTCCGTGGTGGGATTTTGGGTAAAGTGGTACATTTTTATCACAACGTGCCTCACAGTACTTGTGAGACTTCATTTCAATCCCTGTGACTGACACAGAACAGGCTCCATAGACACTAAACTAGAGGATTGTTCTCTTTGGTTTTGGGAATGTTCCTTTTGGTTATATTCAGTGAAACTGGAATGCAGTATGTTCTGAGCCAACCTAACTGATCTGGACTCGGAGATTGACCCTTTAAATGCTTCTATTCTGACCCAGTCTAACTGATCTGGGTTTCGTCACTGACCCACAGTGACCCTTGAAATGCATATGTTCTGAACCAGCCTTGCTGATATGGGATCAGAGACTGACCCTTCCTTCCTTACCTGTGTGGAGCTGTATCCTCCCATGTAGTTCCTCTGCTGGCTGAGCCACTTCATGAGGCTGAAGCCCTCCTCCAGCCTTGATAGCTTGTGGAGGGAGAGCAGCAGGTAGGCAGCCATTTCGATGTCTGCGGAGCGCGGCTGCCACGACTCAGAAAGCCCTATGCCTGATGAACTCCAGGATGGAACACCGTCTGCAAACAGAGAAAGTAATGGTGGGAAACACAAATTAACTACATCAACAACGACAACATCTAGAAGACAAGGATTGCGCTGTACATTTGAAGTCGGAAGTTTACATACACTTAGGTTGGAGTCATTAAAACTTGTTTTTCAACCACTCCACAAATTTCTTGTTAAACTATAGTTTTGGCAAGTCGGTTAGGACATCTACTTTGTGCATGACACAAGTAATTTTTCCAACAATTGTTTACAGACAGAATATTTCACTTATAATACACTGTATCACAATTCTAGTGGGTCAAAAGATTACATACATAAAGTTGACTGTGCCTTTAAACAGCTTGGAAAATTCCAGAAAATTATGTCATGGCTTTAGAAGCTTCTGATAGGATAATTGACTTAATTCGAGTCAATTGGAGGTGTACTTGTGGATGTATTTCAAGGCCTACCTTCAAACTAAGTGCCTTTTTGCTTGACATCATGGGAAAATTAAAAGAAATCAGCCAAGACCTCAGAAAATAAATTGTAGACCTCCACAAGTCTGGTTCATCCTTGGGAGCAATTTCCAAATGCCTGAAGGTACCATGTTCATCTGTACAAACAATAGTACGCAAGTATAAACACCATGGGACCACGCAACCGTCATACCGCTCAGGAAGGAGACGTGTTCTGTCTCCTAGAGATGAACGTACTTTGGTGCGAAAAGTGCAAATCAATCCCAGAACAACAGCAAAGGACCTTGTGAAGATGCTGGAGGAAACAGGTACAAAAGTATCTATATCCACAGTAAAAACAAGTCCTATAGCGGCATAACCTGAAAGGCCACTCAGCAAGGAAGAAGCCACTGCTCCAAAACCACCATAAAAAAAGCCAGACTACGGTTTGCAACTGCACATGGGGACAAAGATCGTACTTTTTGGTGAAATGTCCTCTGGTCAGATAGAAATAGAACTGTTTGGCCATAATGACCATCGTTATGTTTGGAGGAAAAAGGGGGAAGCTTGCAAGCTGAAGAATACCATCACAACCCTGAAGCACGGGGTGGCAGCATCATGTTGTGGGGGTGCTTTGCTGCAGGAGTGACTGGTGCACTTCACAAAATAGATGGCATCATGAGGGAGGAAAATGATGTGGATATATTGATGCAACATCTCAAGACATCAGTCAGGAAGTTAAAGCTTGGTCGTATATGGATCTTCCAAATGGACAATGACCCCAAGCATACTTCTAAAGTTGTGGCAAATGGTTTAAGGACAACAAAGTCAAGCTATTGGAGTGGCCATCACAAAGCCCTGACATCAATTCTGTACAAAATTTGTGGGCAGAACTGAAAAAGTGTGTGCGAGCAAGGAGGCCTACAAACCTAACTTAGTTACACCCGCTCTGTCAGGAGGAATGGGCCAAAGTTCACCTAACTTATTGTTGGAAGCTTGTGGGAGGCTATCCAAAATGTTTGACCCAAGTTAAACAATTTAACCTGTTGGGGATGGGGGCGCTGTTTAGACTATTTATGCTAATGTGGCTAATTTTTTAAACGGCTTCCCACAAAATCCTTGATCGTACAATATGCATATTATTATTATTATTGGATAGAAAACAGTCTATAGTTTCTATAGGAGTTGAAATTTTGTCTCTAAGTGGAACAGAGCCCATTCTACAGCAATTTCCCTGACATGGAGTCAGATTTGAGAAACGTTGGCCACTTTTCTGAAGTCATTTAAACGGGCACTGTCGTTGCTATGACTATACGGACACTTCTTACGTCTTCCCCTGGATGCCTTTACGTGATGACGATTCCAACGGGCTCGATTGCTCGTTCACAGGCCCTACAAATGAAAAAAACCTTTAGCTAGCAAGTCTTTTCTTGCTGCGTAACGCGCGTGGAAGACACCGACCCTCTCCTGTTCCAAGCATTAGTTTAGCCTGTTATATTTCTCCGGTCATCTTTTCACTCGTTATAGGAGTTACAAACATCACAAAGTAGTTAATTTAAAGCGTTTTATAGCAATTTATATCCGTTTAGTGCGATTTTGTGACATTTATTTTTGCAACGATGTGAAAAGTTGGACACGCTTTTCAGTTCATCCCGAACGTAGTTGACATTTCCACATGGCAAGAGGACAGCTTTCCACCAAAAGACGATTTCTCCCAAGAAAGGATCCTTTGCCCAAGATACTGATGGAAGAACAGCTCAAGGTAGGACATTTTTATTATGATAAATCGGGTTTCTGTCGAAACATTTTAGTGGCTTAGGACGCCATGTTTTTTGACGTAGCTTCGCTTGGCGCAAACTGTATTGAAAAGTAAGGATAAATTAAAAAATGTAATAACGCAATTGTATTAAGAATTAAATTGTCTATCAATCCCTGTCCACCCTATATTTTTTAGTCACGTTTATGAGTATTTATGTATAAGAGTAGATCACTGTCTAAGTGGCGCAAGGACAAATTCTGACCAGCCGAGTTACATTTCACATTGTCTAACCATGATTTTGGTGGCTAAATATAAACATTTTCGATCAAACTGTATATGCATGTTGTAATGTGATGTTACAGGAGTGTCATCGGAAGAATTCTGAGAAGGTTAGTGAAAAAATTAATATCTTTTGGCGATGTTGACTTTTATCGCTCACTTTGGCTAGAATCAATGCTGGGCTGCTAATTGCTATGTGCTAAGCTAATATAACGATTTATTGTGTTTTCGCTGTAAGACACTTAGAAAATCTGAAATATTGTCTGTATTCACAGGATCTGTGTCTTTCGATTCGTGTATGCTGTGTATTTTTACGAAATGTTTGATGATTAGTAGTTAGGTAAACACGTTGCTCATTGTAATTATTCTAGTCCATTTGTGATGGTGGGTGCAATTGTAAACTATGCCATATACCTGAAATATGCACTTTTTTCTAACAAAACCTATCCCATACCATAAATATGTTATCAGACTGTCATCTAATGAGTTTTTTTGTTGGTTAGGGGCTATAAATATCTTAGTTTAGCCGAATTGGTGATGGCTACTGGTGTTGGTGGACAAATAAAAGATGGTGGAATATGCTAATGTGTTTTTAGGTAATAGATGTACATCTTTACATATTGTGTCTTCCCTGTAAAACATTTTAAAAATCGGAAATGTTGACTGGATTCATAAGATCTGTGTCTTTCATTAGCTGTATTGGACTTTAATGTGTGAAAGTTAAATATTTTAAAAAAATATTTTTTTTGAATTTCGCGGCACTGGTTTTTCAGTGGGGGGGGGGGGGGTGTGCCGCTAGCGCCACGCTGATCCTAGACAGGTTAAAGGCAATGCTACCAAATACTAATTGAGTGTATGTAAACTTCTGACCCACTGGGAATGGAAATAAAAGCTGAAGTAAATCATTCTCTCTACTATTTTTCTGACATTTCACATTCTTAAAATAAAGTGGTGATCCTAACTGACCTAAGACAGGGAATTTTTACTCTGATTAAATGTCAGGAATTGTCGAAAACTGAGTTTAAATGTACTTGGCTAAGGTGTATGTAAACTTCCCACTTCAACTGTATATAGAATAACATACTGTTAAACATTCAGAAATCAAGAAAGTTTAATCAAGAAATAACAATTGTGTGTTTTCTAAATTCCTCTTGAAATGTTTTTAGATATAACCAGCACCTTAGTAAAGAGGTGTCTCATCCATCCCCATCCAACTCCCTAAGTGTTTACCCTTCATCTCTGCTCGTCCCATCAGCTGTGCCCGCGCTCGTTCTGCACTCTCTCTGTTGGCCAGGGACAGAGCATAGGTGGCCAGACACAGGCTGTAGTTACTGGAGATGCCTAGAGCAAGCCTGGTCTCCAAAAACACCAGGGCCCCGGAAACCTGGTTCGCATACATGTTCTGAATAATAGAAACAGAGAAAACGTCAACCACAGAGATTCAACAGGCTCAGATTTAACAAACCAAATATTGTAGCACAGAATCTAATGGTAGCATGACTCCCACCTTGTAGACGTCATCCACCAGTAGAGCCATGAGAACGTAGGCTGTGAGAGATACAGGGCCATCCAGGCCTCCCTGGAGCTCAGTGTGAATGACCCGGCCGGGCTCCAAGAAGGCCCCATCCTTCCCCTGCTGGGCCCCCAACCAGGCGGCGGTACTGACCAGCACTCTGCCATCAATGGAGATGAAGGGCCTCGCCTGCAGGAAGCACTTCAGTACGAACGCAGAGAGCCTTCGGAGAGAAAACAGGGTTACAGGGTTACTTACAGACAGACAGACAGACAGACAGACAGACAGACAGACAGACAGACAGACAGACAGACAGACAGACAGACAACCCAAGTTCTCACCATGTGCTTCCAGAGTAGTCACTATCCCCAAAAGCACTGAAGGAACCGTCATCTCTCTGGTAGGACAGTTCACGTTCATATCCTACATGGATGAGAGACAAAAAGGTTAACTATTCATCTTCATCGTACACATTTCAGCTCAGTGGCATGAGTTGGTATTATTAGCACCTTTCATCATGTAAGACGTGGCTTTAATCAAGGTATCGTGGTCAGCTTGTCCAGACGCGGTCAGATACTGGATGACATATATGTTGGGAGCAAAGTGGATCATGTTCTGCTCCCCGCAACCAGAAGGCATCTGGATGAGGGACTCCAGGCCCGTGATGGACGGTCCAAGGATGTCACCTTTTCCACCAAGAAAGAAAATGAAGAAAAGATGACAGAAACCATGAGAAATGACATCTTGGTCTAACTCTCACAATGCATCCCCAGACTGACAGCTCATCCCATAGAATTAGGAATGAGAACACTAATAATTGATTAAGATATCTATGGCCTGTCAACATCCAAAGGAGCCCACGTGGTGACAGCTTAAACAAGTAAAAAAATATATATATAATAATATTTTAATATGGTGACAGACAATTAGCCTAACAAGTAACAACCAGACTTGCTCTTCCCTGACATATTTACAAGAGCTGCCACTTAAACAGCAAGCATGTTTACCGGACAACAAACTCAAGCATCCAAAGCAGCCTGCTAGATTGACAGGTTGACTAGAGTGACAGATGCAGCACTCTTTAGGATTCCATTCCTCCGAAGGGTAAGAAAACAATCACACAGCTGTCGACCATAAAAAGAGAACGAAACGTTGCCAAACATGTCAGTATTTTCCACGGAAATTTATGATTCAACGTGTTTAAGGCTTTGTCTTTGCTTGACATTCTTTCTCCGTGTTTTCAAAGAGTGCTCACTTCATCATTTTATAGGGGTAAAGTGGTGATAGAAAGGTCTAATATATTGTGACTATGCTCGTTATAAGACCACCGAAAATGAGTTTTGGGTCACTAGCTTCTGACTGGAGTGGATGAGGCCAAGCTGGATGTGTTTACATACCGACTGCAGTCACTTGTGCTCGCTGACTGCCCTCCACAACATCTGCAGGGAAGGTGAACGCCACTTCCCTGGAAAGGCTTTTCTCTGACCCCACCAGCTCCAGAAACATGGTCTTCGAAAAAGACTGCTCAAGTCCTTCAGGCTACCAAAACAACATGGATGAAAAATCATTACGCACAAAGAAACAATAATATGCGATACAACCTGGGTGAGACTGAAAAGTCCTTTGAAGAAGTTTAACAAGAACGAGATTTGTGTGTTTGAGCTGAAATAACTAACAAATGAATTTGATACTCCAATAAGGAGAAAAACTTGTACGTTTATCAAAGTAAAGTGAAACTTGTGACCTGTACCTTGACCAGAACCATCCGGCGGACGGCGTCAGAGGCCACAGACGATTTGGCTTCGACCGAGATTGGGATCTCCCCCAGGACCAGTAGCTTGATGGGAAATAGGACAGAGGTTCCGTTCTGACTCCCCACAGACACAGTACGTGTACTGGCCATAGAGAGCTCCTCATTGTCCGGGAAGACAAACTCAAACGAGTCACTCTGGGAAACAATCACCATCACCTGGAAGTGGAGAACGAGAGCAAACAATGAGAGAAAGGGAAGAAAGGGAAGTCGCCCAGATCACATGACACGCTTCTCAAAAGACATGGAATGTATTTCGAGGTAAAACAAACTGTTCTTTACCCCCAAATGTTTGTCCCGTAACAATATTACAGATTAGAACTATGATAAATGGATTAGAGGGGAGTGATATTTCTGGGATAGGTCCCTGTTGGATTAATAGGTACAATGCTTTGTTACTTCTAGCATGTAAACATTTAAACTGGTTCATTCTTGTTCTGGCTGCAACTCCATTACAGGATTCTATTTGTAATTGTAAACTGGGTGGTTCGAGCCCTGAATGTTGATTGGCTGAAAGCCGTGGTATAGCAGACCGTATACAACGGGTATGATAAAACGTTTCTTTTTACTGCTCTAATTACATTGGTAATCAGTTTTAACAGCTATATGGCACCTTGGGGGTTTGTGGTATATTTCCAATAAACCACGGCTAAGGGCTGTATCCAGGCACTCCGTGTTGCGTTGTGCTTAAGAACAGCCCTTAGCCGTGGCATATTGGATATATAACCATACCCCCTTGGGCCTTACTGCTTAAATATGTTACGGTGAATGTGTCAAATAAGGAAATAATACAGTTACCAATTTTCATACTTGAGTAAAAGTAAGATACCTTAAAAGAAAATGACTCAAGTAAAAGTGAAAGTCACCCAGTAAAATATTACTTGAGTATAAGTCTAAAAGTATTTGCTTTGAAATGTACTTAAGTATCAAAAGTAAAAGTCTAAATCATTAAATATTTCTTATAATAAGCAAACCAGACGACTTCATTTTCTTTTTTTTTCTTTTTTTTTTTTTACAGATAGCCAGGGGCACATTTCAACACTCAGGCATAATTTACAAACGAAGCATTTGTGTTTAGTGAGTCTGATAGATCAGAGGCAGTAGGGATGACCAGGGATGTTCTCTTGATACGTGCGTGAATTAGACAAATTTCCTGTCCTGCCAAGCATTCAAAACGTTACGAGTACTTTTGGGTGTCAGGGAAAATGTAAGGAGTAAAAAGTACATTATTTTCTTTAGGAATGTAGTGGAGTAAAAGTAAAAGTTGTCAAAAATATAAATAGTAAAGTAAAGCACAGATACCAAAAAAAACTACTGAAGTGGTACTTTGAAGTATTTGTACTTAAGTACTTTACACCACTGACCGTAGTGAGAGATTCTCAACACAGTAAATAATAGCAAAGTGGCTATGCCAGAGACATCTGAGAGGCACATTGATGCCAGACAATGCAGCTCACCTCGAGATCCTGTTCGAGGTAATTGAAGAGAGTGACCTCCACGACCAGCAGCTCTCCTCGGATGATGAAAGCAGGTAAATTCAAGGATAGAAAGAAGTCCTGGAACACTGTGAGCTGAAAACACAAGAGGGAGAGGAGAGGATGGGAGAGTCAAGCAGAGAAAAATAGAGTAGAGTATAGTAGATGAAAGTAGAGAAGGATAGAGTAGAGCACAGTACAGTATCGTAGATGAAAGTAGAGTAGAGAAGGGTAGAGTAGAGTAGGGTAGAGTAGATTAAAGTAGAGTAGAGTAAAGTAAAGTGGAGTAGAGTATCGCAGATGAAAGTAGAGTAGAGAAGAGTAGAGTATTGTAGATTTAAGTAGAGTAGAGAAGGGTATAGTAGAGTATCGTAGATGAAAGTATAATAGAGAAGAGTAGAGTACAGTAGAGTATCGTAGATGAAAGTAGAGTAGAAAGGGGTAGGGTAGAGTAAAGTAGAATAGATGGAAGTAGAGTAGAGTAGAGTAGATGAAGGTAGAGTAGAGTATTGTAGATGAAAGTAGAGTAGAGAAGGATAGAGTAGGGTAGAGTAGAGTAGATGAAAGTCGAGTAAAGTAGAGTAGAGTATTGCAGATTAAAGTAGAGTAGAGAAGGGTATAGTAGAGTATCGTAGATGAAAGTAGAGTAGAGTATTGTAGATGAAAGTTGAGTAGAGGATGAAAGGGTAGAGTAGATGAAAGTAGAGTAATGTAGAGTAGTGTAGAGTACCGGTGATGAAAGTAGAGTAGAGTAGTGTAGAGTAAAGTATCGTATAAGAAAGTAGAGTAGAGTAGAGTATCGTACATGAAAGTAGAGTATCATAGAGTAAAGTAGAGTAGAGTAGAGTAGAGTAGAGTAAGTCTATCTGAGAATGAACAATGACTCGTACGGTGCCAACAATGCAGATCAGGGCATGTGTGAGGATATAGTACAGGAAAAGTTGGTAAATAAAATACTGCATCGGAGCTATTAGAGTGTGCAGCTATTCCTTTTCTTCTAAAGGGTATAGTACAGTACCTTTGCAGGGGTCTCAATGATGCCTAGGCCCAGATCAGCAGACATGACAAAGGCAGTGGCTACCCAGGTAGTAATGCTGTCCGGTAAAGTCAGAGGGAACTCAGCTGTGGTAGAATCCCTGTGACCAAGACAATGAAATGCATGTTGTCAGTGAAAGTCGGATTAATGCACATTTAATTAAAGTGTGTGTGTGTGTGTGTGTGTGTGTGTGTGTGTGTGTGTGTGTGTGTGTGTGTGTGTGTGTGTGTGTGTGTGTGTGTGTGTGTGTGTGTGTGTGTGTGTGTGTGTGTGTGTGTGTGTGTGTGTGTGTGTGTGTGTGTGTGTGTGTGTATATATATTATGGACCATGGTTACTGTCCATCACCCTGTGTTGGTGTCCAGCCACAGCCAGGTCTCAGGGAAGTCCCTGCGTTCCCGAGGCTCCTGCTCCTCCTGTTCCATATCATCCCCCTCATCTCCAGGCAGTTGGATTCCCTCCCCTGCTGTAGGGTACACAGGGGTTAATACAGCCAAGACAAACACTGCACATAGGCGTACTGGAGTCACAATGTGCTTTGTGGGTAGTTATATCTGCGCTTACGAAATTGAGGTCTCAATTGCTCCCCCATCTTCTCCAACTTGGCATCTGTCAAAACCATGATGCCAGATGTCTGGGGATGTAGCAAACAATCACAAAGAACATAAGAAACATGCACATTTTCCTAGGAATGTGATATACAGTATGTGTGATGGTGTGATGGCATCTGATACGCCTGTCAAGGTCACAGCTAGCCACCGTAAAGATGGAGTAGGGATCTCCCATTCTCATGTCGCCTGTCGTCTTTCTGTCGTATTTTGCCATCTCCTCCAGCACCTGAGAAAAAAACGCCATCGTTCACTAAAGCCTCCTACTGTTACAACCTTCACAGCACAACAAAACAGCTAGAGACAAAAATATAATGCATTGTTAAAACCTGTTTGGTCAGGTTCAAAACAGACAGTTCATAGTGACTTCGTTTACACCTGACCGATACTTGGGTGGGGGCAATAGGATGTGTTTCATAGGTGTACTTGCACGGGATATTATATCATGTAAAATGGCCCACCTGGTTTAAATAAAGATGAAATAAATCAAATAAAAAAATATGTGTGGTGCACATTAAAGTCAGACATTGAAAAGCTGTAGGGAATCACAAAACAACAAAAAGCTCCCCCCTTTTGTAGGCCCGCGGATCAATTTCCAAATATGTATTTTTGTTGTTGTTACCAGATCCATGAACTGTTGAAATGGGAATGAGGAAGGACAGGAAAGGAAAGGAAAGGAAAGGAAAGGAAAGGAAAGGAAAGGAAAGGAAAGGAAGGGAAAGGAAAGGAGGATAGAAGAGGGTTGAAACAACAATAAAGTAAACAATTTGGGTCTCAACTTACTGTTGAGTTAGAATAGTAGAATACACAAGGTGCAATTTAGAAATGTGGTTGTGCATCAGTAGTTTCTCTCGTGTTATGTCAGTTACTGACAGTCACTCAATTAACCATGTCAGCTAACCATTTTTTGATTGGTGTGTTAGTCTATCCAGCTATCTAAACTTGTATTAAAGTTGGCCGAATACCAACCGTGCGTGTGCCCAGGGAACCTGACCTCCAGAGGGCCCCCATTGATTTTGTTAGTCCTTCTCACTCAGATGTAATAGTAACATGGCATAAGTCATGGCAAAGTGTGTAGAATTGCAAGACATTAGCTTAAAAACTGTAAAAATGTCTCTACCCCATGGCAAAATGAGTAGAATTGCATGACGTGTTAGTTGCAAAATGTTCTCTCTGCCTCATGGCAAAATGTGTAGAATTGCAGTAAACTTACTTTAAAACTGCAACATTGTCTCTCTGCCCCGTGGCAAAATGTGTAGAATTGCAGAACATTTGCAGGAAAAATGTATCTTCACGTTCAAGAAGGCAGGTAGCCTTGTGGTTAGAGCGTTGGGCCAGTGACTGAAAGGTTGCTAGATCGAATCTCCGAGCTGACAAGATAAAAATCTGTCGTTCTGAACAAGGCAGTTGTTCCTAGGCCGTCATTGTAAATAATAAATGGTTCTTAACTGATTTGCCGAGTTAATAAAAAATACGGGGGCCAGTAAAATGTTTTGCCTGCGAGATGGGGGACCCCCCCCCCCCCCACACAAAAAGCTTGGGCCGGCCTTGGCTACTGGTATAATGCATTTATTTAAGAGAGTTAAGTAGTTTAACTGCACAGTTGGATTGATTGCACAAATCAGTTGACTGCATGTGTGGGTATGAATGTGGGTAAATTCATATTTTTTTGTGGCCCCCACCCCCAACAAAGTTGCCCATCCCTGTGTCATCACTGGGACTATCTAGCCCAAGGTTACAGAATGGATCGCACTCTTTTGTGAGACAAACAATGTCTTTCAAAACAAGAAGTACATACAGTATCTGCTTACATACATTTTCCTTATATGACTGAATTCTGTGGCAGTCAAGTTCACACATGTTTTTAGGCTGTTTTTCCCCCTTTTACAACATTGGTCTTCCTCACCATGTCCTTGGTGATGTCATTGTGTGAGTGCGGCCAGCGCGTTGCCTGATCCACCACCAGAATCCCCACCAGTGAACCGGGCTCAGCAACAGACACCTTGAGAGACACCTCATCAGCAGGCCTGGCCCTGTCCTCACTCCAGCTCAGAGACACCTGCCAGAGAGAGGGCACACCACAATACACTGGGGCAGAGTATCACAGTCAAGATCATGAATGACTATACTGCTAGGTTGGTTAACTGTTACTTGTTCCAACGATTCAGTTTCGAGATATGATGAAGGGCAGCGGGGGTCTCAATCTGCACCTTGAGCTGGCGCGGCAAATGTTCAAAGTAAAACAACCGATGGCAACTACCTTGTTTTTTAGATCTTGGGCGATGGGAACATGCAGTGCATCGTTGAAGATCTCTCCATCGGAATGTACACAGTATACGACAATGCAGGCCAAGGGAGCCCAGGACTCCTGTGGGGTCAGGGTGAGGGAAGAAGAGCTGCCTCTTCCAGAAGACAGCACCCGTCCCCTGGACATCACCTGGAAACAGGGGAGACAAGAGAAGAATGCTGGGCCTTTGGATACTAACTGATGAGATTAACTTGAGGATCAATCTTTTAAGGTATCGTTATATGACAGGTAAACTGCTTGAGGTACTTACCAGGTAGTGAAACTCTTTCAATGGGAAATTGCTCTGAAGTGTCAACTGGAGCGGGACATCAACCTTCAGAAAATCAAAGTTTGGTTCATCGCTTAGGGTAAATATATCACGAGGATCTCGCCATGTTGCTAGCGTTTATGAAACGGTCCATTTTTAGCGCAAGGTGCTCGAGCCTAAGGCATCTCACACATCTATGACATCTGCGGCCTCAGTCTCAGCATGACTTCCTTCAAATCTCCTAGGAGGGACAAAGTAATTTGGTAACACGCATTTAATCACTGGATGTCTTAACCATCCCTGTGAGATCTACCTGTGGAGTTGAACGGGACTTCTGGATCTGCAGGTACGATTTACTGGGGGACTTGTAGCTGCTATAGACCTGTAGCATCTTATAGCCGTCCTTGAATGAAGCCTAAAAAAAAAGAAATATTATCACAAATGATGATATCTTCATTTTGACCACGTACTGTGGTAACTGACCCAGGTACAGTTCAATACAAAGAGAGATACTGTACATTGTTGGAAGTTGGCAGTGATTTTGAAACAGGGATTTTGAAATGCCACTCACATCTACAGTGAGTGTTGCCGCCTTATCTGAGAGCTGTATGTGAATGGGGATGACCCCGTCTGCAGGCACAGGTAAAACCATTGTCTGGACTGGTATCTCATCTGGCATTGGAGGGAGGCCAGGACCAGTAGAGTTTAGCAACACACGAGGCATTAACCCCAAGTCGTCCAGCTTCCAGCTCCATGGACTGTGCCTTTGCTGTGTTACAGAGATTGTAACAGTCTTCCCCTGGTCTTCTCGGGTCAGGGGCCGCTTGTTGTACGTGGATATTTTCAGCTGCAAGAACAAGGGGTTTCGTAAACTAAACGTGTTTCAGGACGTGACATCCATACTCCAAAGATCATAATGACTTCTATTGTTTTCTGTGATGAGAATTAAGAGTAGTAGGGCACAGCGTTGTGCAGGTCCTGGGTATGGCACAAACACTTATAGTAGTACGTTTGTTTCCATGGCATTGATATGAGGTAGTCTGAACCAACGATATGCCCTACTCATGTATCACTGATCATGCTGCATGAAAACAGGCGTAATAATACAAAACGTGAAAAAAGCTACTTAACCTACTTTTGTCAGAGCTTCGCCGATGTGTTTGGTCATGGAAAGCTTACCATTTATTTCCACACCCACGCAACTGAACAATACTCTGTGGACTTGTAATTTCGCTTACCTCAGCGGTGAAGTTCAAAGAGGGCTTTATATAGCTGGGGTATCCACGGAAGGCAAGGTTATATCTACATTTAACCACACCCACCTCCATAGTGCTGTGATAGGTCAGTCCTTAAAAATCAACAAACAACAGATTCTAAAGATCAGTAACAGTCGACTCTGAATGAGAGCGTGACTCTTCCTTCTCAATAAGAAATGAGTGTACAGAATCTAACTTATATGGTTTGAAATAACTATATGATTACCTGTCAGGGACTCTGTGACATAAACTATGATGGTAAGAAACTCATCGTTCTCATAATCCTCATACATGTTGTCTGCAGATCGTTTATACATGGCCTGGTAGTCAGGCACATCAAAAGAGAACTCCTTCGAGCCGTGAATCTGTATAAAAATGACAAACACTGAATCATCAGAGATCTCCACTTCAGGTTTCATGAATGTCATTCAAATGCCAACAGGATCCCTTATGTGATTCATAAGACTAAAACTACAAATTACATGTGGGGGTGGGCAAACGTACCTCTTTATGAACATCAGAACTCATACCGATGCCATGAAAACGATGCAAGTAGGTTATGTTCATGTGACCTCGCACAGGCTTCCCATACATGTATCTGTGAGATAGAGAGGGAGTAGATTACAATCCCTCTTGCTGCAGTAGGACCTTCAAATGATCTGAACCAAATCGTTTTGATTGAATTTTCAGTGTTATACACCATTTCGCGCCCAGCCCATATGGGCTTATAAGACACTATTTCTTCAAGTACGTGTGCACAAAACACATAGCCTTGTTCAAACAATAAGGTAAAACATTATCAAACTGATTTACTTAGCAGTGACCATGCCCCAGAGAGTATCATCATGATGAAGGACACTGGGAGCCTCTATCCACACCTCAAATCTGGGCAGCACTGAAACAAACAACAACATTCATTGAAATCGATTACAATCACACACAAACCTCAGCAAAAGCTTTTCAAATGTGTATTTTTATTCAAGATACACAACATGACCAAAAGCATGTGGAAACCTGCTCGTCGAAAATCTCATTCCAAAATCATGGGCATTGGTCCCCCCTTTGCTGCTATAACAGCCTCCACTATTCTGGGAAGGCTTTCCACTAGATGTTTGAACATTGCTGGGGGGACTTGCTTCCATTCAGCTATAAGAGCATTAGTGAGGTCGGGCACTGATGTTGGGCAATTAGGCCTGGCTTGCAGTCGGCATTCCGAATCATCCCAAAGGTGTTTGATTGGGTTAAGGTCAGGACTCTGTGCAGTCCAGTCAAGTTATTCCACACCAATTTCGACAAACCATTTCTGTATGGACCTTGCTTTGTGCATTGTGCATGCTGAAACAGGAAAGGGCCTTCCCCAAACTCTTGCCACAAAGTTGGAAGTACAGAATCGTAGAGTGTCATTGTATGCTGTAGCATTAAGATTTCCCTTCACTGGAACTAGGGGGGCCTAGCCCGAACCATGAAAAACAGCCCCAGACCATTATTCCTCCTCCACTAAACTTTACAGTTGGCACTATGCATTTGGGCAGGTAGCGTTCTCCTGGCATCCGCCAAACCCAGAATCATCTGTCGGACTGCCAGATGGTGAAGCGTGATTCATCACTCCCGAGAACGCATTTCCACTGCTCCAGAGTCCAATGGTGCTGAGTTTTAGTCCACTCCAGCCAACACTTGGCATTACGCAGGGTGATCTTAGGCTTGTATGCGGCTGCTTGGCCATGGAAACCCCTTTCATGAAGCTCCCGATGAATAGTTATTTTGCAGATGTTGCTTCAAGAGGCAGTTTGGAACTCGATAGTGAATGCTGCAACTGAGGACAGGCGATTTTTACACGTTACGCGCTTCAGTACTCGTCGGTCCCGTTCTGTTAGCTTGTGTGGCCTGCCACTTCGAGGCTGAGCCGTTGTTGCTTCTAAACATTTCCACTTCACAATAACAGCACTTACAGTTGACCGGGGCAACTCTAGCAGGGCAGAAACTTGCTGAACTGACTTGTTGGAAAGGTGGCATTGTAACGGCAGTCTAACTCTTCCTCCTCCTCAGAAGAGGAGAGGCGAGAAGGATCGGAGGACCAATGTGCAGCGTGGTAAGTTTCCATGACTTAATAACACGAAAACAAGACACTATACAAAATAACAAACAAACTAACCGTCACAGTCCCGTGTGGCACAAACACTGACACAGAAAACAACCACCCACCAAACTTGGACCAAGCAGCGTGGCTACGAGCAACGACAGCAGCAGCAGCGGCCAACTACACAGGACTCCTGGACATGGGAGGAAATTTTGGAGGGAAAAGGACACTGGGCTCACATTGGAGAATATCGCCGCTCTCGGGAAGAGAGGGAGGCAGCTAAAGCCCAGGAGCGGTGATATGAGGAGGCAGCCCGGAAGCGTGGCTGGAAGCCCGTGAAGAAACCCCAAAACATTCTTTGGGGGGGGGTAGGGGGGGGGGGGGGGCTAAAGGGTAGTGTGGCGAAGTCAGGTAGGAAACCTGCGCCCACTTCCCATGCTTACCGTGGAGAGCGGGAGTACGGGCAGACACTGTGTTATGCGAAAGAGCGCACGGTGTCTCCTGTAAGTGTGCATAGCCCGGTGTGGGTTATTCCACCTCCCCGCACTGGCCGGGCTAGATTGAGCATTGAGCCAAGTGCCATGAAGCCGGCTCAACATATCTGGCCTCCAGTACATCTCCTCGGGCCGGTGTACATGGCAACAGCCTTACACATGGTGTCCCCGGTTCGCCAACACAGCCCAGTGTGGGTTATTCCACCTCCCCGCACTGGTCGGGCTACGGGGAGCATTCAACCAGGTAAGGTTGGGCAGGCTCGGTGCTCAAGGGAGCCAGTACGCCTGCACGGTCCGGTATATCCGGCGCCACCTTCCCGCCCCAGCCCAGTACCACCAGTGCCTACACCACGCACCAGGCTTCCAGTGCGTCTTCAGAGCCCTGTTCCTCCTCCACGCACTCTCCACTCTCCCGCCTCGAGAGTCCAGTGTGCCCTGTTCCTGCTCCCCGCACTAGCCTTGAGGTGCGTGTCTCCAGTCCGGTACCACCAGTTCCGGCACCACGCACCAGGTCCACTTGTTCAGTCAGTCAGGAGCTGCCAGAGCCGCCAGCCAGTCAGGAGCTGCCCCTCAGTCCGGAGCTGCCCCTCAGTCCGGAGCTGCCATCAGTCCAGAGCTGCCTCTCTGTCCGGAGCTGCCCTTCACTCCGGAGTTGCCCCTCTGTACTGAGCTACCTCTCTGTCCTGAGCTACCTCTCTGTCCTGAGATACCTCTCTGTCCTGAGATACCTCTCTGTCCTGAGATACCTCTCTGTCCTGAGATACCTCTGTCCTGAGTTGTCTCCTAAATCATGTGGGGGCCTTGGGGAGGATTCCTAGGCCAAGGTCAGGGGCGAGGGTCGCCACTCAAAGGACGCTAAGGAGGGGGACAAAGACAGTGGTGGAGTGGTGTCCTCGTCCTGCGCCGGAGCCACCACTGTGGACAGATGCCCACCCAGACCCTTCCCTTGAGTTTTAGGGATGCGTTCGGAGTCCGCACCTCAGGAGGGGGGTACTGTCACGTCCTGACCAGAGTTCTTATGTGTTGTGCTTGTTTTAGTGTTGGTCAGGATGTGAGCTGGGTGGGCATTCTATGTTGTGTGTCTAGTTTGTCTGTTTCTGTGTTCAGCCTAATATGGTTCTCAATCAGAGGCAGCTGTCAATCGTTGTCCCTGAT
Organism: Salvelinus fontinalis; assembly: GCF_029448725.1. Classification (NCBI taxonomy): domain Eukaryota; kingdom Metazoa; phylum Chordata; class Actinopteri; order Salmoniformes; family Salmonidae; genus Salvelinus; species Salvelinus fontinalis. The sequence goes on along the minus strand of NC_074691.1, from coordinate 7,412,516 downwards.
TGAGAATCATATATAAGTGGCTTGTTTTGTGTTGGGATTTTGTGGGTGATTGTTTCCTGTGTCTGTGTTTGTGCCACACGGGACTGTGACGGTTAGTACGTTTTGTTATTTTGTATAGTGTCTTGTTTTCGTGTAAATTAAATCATGGAAACTTACCACGCTGCACATTGGTCCTCCGATCCTTCTCGCCTCTCCTCGTCCGAGGAGGAGGAAGAGCTAGACTGCCGTTACAGGCATCCTATGACAGTTCCAGGTTGAAAGTCACTGAGCTCTTCAGTAAGGCCATTCTAATGTCAATGCTTGTCTATGGAGATGGCATGGCTGTGTGCTCGAATCAGCAACAGTTGTGGCTGAATTAGCCGAATCCACTAATTTGAAGGGGTGACCACATACCTTTGTATATGTAGTGTATATTGAAGTACACAACAAGTAAATGCTATGCAGTTCAATCACAGCCTATTTAGTTACAACCTAAATGTACCATATTGAATGTGTTTGGTTTATGTAAATGGAAAATGTATAGCTTATTAGCTTAAGTTAAATGTCTGAGTAAATAGTTCAGCTTTAGTCATGTTCAAAATGAGAGAGAGTCAGTGAGTATCCCTTGGTGGGTCATCTACCTCTGTTCTGAACAATATAGGGAGGAACCAGAACTTATGGACAAGGTACAGGAGCCCTAAGCTTAACAATGATGTAACGTTGATCAAGGCGATCTTACCATAATGTTCCACGTTGAATTGTTTTTCACTCACAACTTCCTGCGAGACAAAGAGAAAATGTGAGAGGTGACCACATTTCAGCACAATGAACTATGCACTGCTTGTTTCTAGCCCTCCTACAGGAAGACTTTTGAAACGTCTGGCCAGTTTTGTTGTAGTTATCTACTCTCCCTTGATTAAAACAACACGAGGGGGGCTGTCTTTGTGTAATAGTTCGCAGAAGACACGTTTCAGTGAAGACACATTTTTTAAATAACACTCATTTATTATGAGTATTTAGTGTCAATTATTCCTGAAGATGAAAACATTTGCAGACAAAAAACACATTCAAGCCCCAAGGCCATCTGTTAACGAGATGAAATATCGGCAAGATGAAATACATAGCCTGCATCACCCTGAAAATCCTTAACAAAGCTATAATAACCACTCAATGTTTTGAGCAGCAAAACGTTAGCATAGTCCTTCAAATTTTAAGAGGACTTACATTGACAGAAGTCACAATGGTCCACTTGCCAAGGGATGGATTCTTAGACAGCTGAAACTCTTGGGACAGAACACCCAGAACACAGTCCAATGACAACCACTGCCGGATCATGTTTGCCTTAGGATCCTGGCCCACAGCGTTCATAAAAGGAAATGAGAATGATCAACTGGCCATCATAATTTCATATCTCAAGTTTCCATTCCATCCACCTGCTATCACTTCCACACTGAATGTTCATACAATACCCACTTGACGTGGTAACAGTAACACACACCTTAATGATAATGTCTATCTTGCCCTTATATGGCTTGCCGTCTGGGTAAATGGACACTGCCCGGATCTTCACAACCTGCCCAGGCCTGTAGTTGGCCTTGTCTGTCTGAATAAACGTGGATGAGCGTTTGGGGTTAAAACGCAGGACCGTAGAGTTGGTGAACACCATATTGCCCATCCCGACATAGCCCTTGACCACCAGCGTGTAGGGGTGCCAATAGCTCAGTTCACTGTCAGGGATCTGTAGAGGGGGGAATAGCAGAATAGGTCCAAGGTCAAAGAGGGTCAGGAAGAAGAAGTATTCAAGTATTCTGGCAGTCACGAGTCAAGGCTAAGGTGTACTGTTATCTCAGACACAATGGTGGACGGTGATATTTCGAACGCGACTTACTTTGTCGTGTTTGTGGTGGTTTATAATATCCCATTTTTTATGCTATACCTGACACAAAAGATACACCGGATCCAAGCCTCTCTCTGTAAAAATGATTGTGTGGGACCTCAGAGTTGAATACCAAAACTGAAGAGGAATTTTCTACGTGCCTGTGACCAACAATTCTGTGATCAACAGCACATACTATAAAAATACTGTGTCTACTTTGAAAGGGAGAATACAACTCAAGTAACCAAAACGGTAGCAACATTACTCCCACTATAAAATGTAAATGTGTATCTTCATTCATAGCATGTATAGATGATAGCGTTGACATCTAATTGCTACTTTAATTGAATGAATTGTTTTTATATTGTATAAGCATACACATTATGCATTTCAGAAAAATGAATACTTACCGGTGAAAGAACCAGCACCTCAGTAGAACCTGTATGAAGAAAATTGAATAAATAAAAAGGGATGTTTAACATCAACTGAGTCATAATCAATTGAGTTAAACCATTGATAATCATACAACATAATTACAGCGAAATGTCAAGATTGCTGCTTGACATGTGAAACAAAATTCAAGCAAACATTTACCGTATAAACAGTTATAGAAATATTAAAAGTCGAGTTGAAAATAATATCTTACCTCCTTGAATTATGGTTGTTTCTGTGACAACAGTGCTATTACCATTAACAATCTCAGTAACGACTTGGACTTCCACCGCCTTGGTGAGGATAGTGACTGATAGTGTGATGGGGACACCAGGCCGTAGCACCCTCGGAACAGAGATCAGGTATGAAGGGCCGGGGGCCATGCTGGGCCTGAAAGAAAAGAGGATAGAGAACTTTGAAAATAGGGGAGGCCATTTAAAAAAAATGTATCCTCTATAACGACAAATAAGTATAGCATCTTCGATATTGGAAAAAGTATAGGATTGCAAATCCATTTGTCTAGAATACTTTTGAAGTACCATTTTTTCCCCCATACCTTGGTGTGCTCTGGGCTCCATTGAAAACGACAAATAATCCAAGAAATCCCAACACTTGAAACCACTCCATTTGCATTAACAACATACCAAAGTGCTTCACTGATCAATGGAACCAAGACCTTTCAGTGACTGTCTTTACACATGTTATAAAGTAACTCCACCTACTCTGTCCCCAGAGAATACATATACTCTCCACCAACCATATCAAAGGAAAAAAACACCTCACTTAAAACCTTTCTTTCCTAAAACATGTTCTTGTTCAATCAATATGTTTATGTTTGGAAATGGGTAGTTCAGTTACTGCAATTAGATGCATGTACTTTTTTTCTCATAGGCTACTTACCCAGGTATTTGTTTTTCACAGAGGAACAACTAGCTAATGGTTTTTAAATTGCCACCGAATTAATGGATTTTAATTGGACACTACTACAGTATCAAGCATAAGTCAGCTATCCATTTGTTTGTGAATTCACTATTGCAAAGTAATGGATTAATATCTCAACGTCCCATACAAAACTTGATGAGATAGGTCACACACATCGAAATATCTTTCCACTTTGCTTATCATGTTCTGATCGTGTGTATTCTAGCCTGCTATTCCTCAGTCAAACGGAAGATGGCAGTAAATCAACAGCCAATGACACCTCCCTAACGACAGAGGGCATCGACGTTTTTGTTCATGCTAAAGTTGAATGGTCAGCGAAAATGACAACATTACGAGCTTTTACGTGCGATGATTTGTTCAAGTTCAACAACATGTAAGTTAATTTCGATTTTTTTTTAATAGTGTTGAATAGGCTAATCTTCTAGCTACATAATACTCATGTTTTAGTGGACAATATCAATAGCATTTTGCTTGTTGGCTAGTTGCAAGTATAGCTAGCTAGCCAGAAGCTAATTCTTTGGCCATACAGTGAGATGCATAGACGCTATCTTAAACGAGTCAACTCTGTTGCTATAAGATATAGTGTTTGGAATGTATGGACAATAGCTCACTAGCTAGCTCATTCTTTCAAAGATGGCTAGCTAGGCATAAAGACAGTAAACTGAAGTCTGCTGCCCCTCATCGTCAGAGGCATTGCATTGAATGAATGAAACATCTCAAACTTTTTTTCTACCTTCACAGCAACCTGGATCCATTAACAGAGACTGTATCCTTTCACACGTACAAATTGAACCCCTGCATTGTAATAATATATCACCTGTCTATCTATGCATAGAAACCACAGATAATGTAGCCTTTGTCTTGTTATATTAGAAGACAAGCAGTCCTTAACTTTCTTTTACAGTATGGAATCCCATTTTACCTACAGTACCTGGCCCACTGGCCTGAGTACTTCATCGTTGCAGAGGCCCCTGGTGGAGAATTGATGGGTTACAGTAAGTACATGTCATATGTACCATTCTATATGATGATTGTTTTAGAGAAAATGCAATAGCATACACTCTGGATGGCCTCCATCAAAATTACACTTCTGACTTTGTCCTTGCAGTCATGGGAAAGGCGGAGGGATCAGTGGCGCGAGAAGAGTGGCATGGGCACGTCACAGCTCTCTCAGTGGCCCCAGAGTTCAGACGACTGGGACTGGCAGCCAAGCTTATGGAGATGCTGGAGGAGATCTCAGAAAGGTGGGTCTGACTTTTACTAAGATCAGTGTCATTTGGTACCAATGTATATATATTTTTTTTTTATGTACTGAAACCAGGTGGGAATACAAATTATAAACCCTTATTTTTGTTTTCTGTTTCAAACCGTTTTGCTGTAGTGCACCCTACTGAACATGACCATGTTATCTAGCATACTTCTTGGTTTATTCTAATCCATGTCATGTCTCACTGTTGTTTAGGAAGGGCGGGTTCTTTGTTGACCTGTTTGTTCGAGTCTCCAATCAAGTGGCGGTGAACATGTACAAACAGCTAGGCTACAGCGTTTACAGAACCGTGATAGAGTACTATTCTGCTAGCAACGGAGAACCGGATGAAGACGCCTATGGTAAGACGAACCCTTTCAAATCAATGTAAACCGTACTGTAGCTCAATCATTTTGTTAACATGTGCTCACTCTTTGAACCCCTTCAAATCAATGTAAACCGTACTGTAGCTCAATCATTTTGTTAACATGTGCTCACTCTTTGTAGATATGAGGAAAGCCTTGTCGAGTGACACAGAGAAGAAGTCCATCGTTCCTATACCACATCCTGTCAGACCAGAAGATATAGAATAGACGGTGGAACACGGACACTTTTGAAAACAAATACATTTATATTTCTCTCGTCTGCATTGGTGAAGTGTGATTAGGACTTGTTTTGAGGGTGTGATGTGTGAAAGCTGACAGAATGTCATTGTACATAATTTTGAACTATCCAATAACTGGTCCTTTGTGAAACTAAGATTTTTTTTGCCAATGATTCAGTCACTGTTTGGAGTGAAATTTGAAAGTATGAAATGCTATATGGAATTGAAAGGACTAATTCAAATTCAATAAATGATCTACTTACTTGACTCACCCAGGGACCTGCTGCTTTGTTACAACAATCAGTTATGGTTAATTTTCAAGAATAAAAAAAATAAAATGGATATCAGTGTTTTTTATTTATTTACATTGTCATTGCACTACAGTAACTAAAACATGGAATAAGAATTCACATTAACAAAAGACATGTTTGTAAAAAAAAGCACTAGAAATTACCTGATGAGGTACTCAACTTGTCCCTACTTGTCATGAGTGAAACATTTTCCCAGACAAGCTAATCATTCACTGAATCCTTTTTGCTCTTCCTGGGCTGTTTCTCACTGACATCTTTGTCACTGTCACTATCACTACTGCTGCTGCTGCTGCTGCTGCCACTACTGCTGCTGCTGCTTTCATCAGAATCATCGCTGTCATCATGTGTGCTCTCTTTGGAGTCTTTTTCAGGCACAGGCTCACTGACCATAGGATTTTCTGATGATGCAGAGTCTTCTGACATTTCTTTGTCTCTACCCCTCTCCACTCTTCCATTTTCTTCTCCATCCAGTTTTTCATCTCCATCTCTCTCCACTCTTCCATTTTCTTCTCCATCCAGTTTTTCATCTCCATCTCTCTCCACTCTTCTGTTATCTTCTTCCTCCATTTCTTTCCCACTACCTCGATTGTTTTCTTCTTCCTCATCTTCTTCCTCCTCCTCGTCGTCATCTTCTTGTTGCTGCCTCTTCCACATCTTGGCCATGGCGAGTAGCTTGAGGTTGGGCTGGTTGGCTGCATCCTCAGGGAAGATATAGTCGTAGTACTCCTCCCACCCTGCATCCGACTGTTGAATCAAAATGAAAAGTCAATTAGTGATCAATCGAACCACGTCAGGACAAACTTGCTGGGTACCTCGACTCCAACTAACCGCTGGCTCGATATGCGTCGATAATTCTAAAATGTAAATTCTTAAAACCTTACTGCGTACCTATGTTTGTCCACTGTTTTTTCGTGCCTTCGTTTGCTGAAATCCATACTTTTTAATAAAAAGTTAAATACAACCACTGACTGTTTCGTCATTGCTGTTGCTCTAAGATGGCAACTCAACGTGAAAGGTCATCACTAGCTTCTACAGCCAGAGTCATAAAACCCACCCATTTCTACAATTTCTTATTAAAACTTAACCACACTGCTAACCTTGTGCCTAACCCTAAATTAAGACCAAAAGATAAATCTTTGTAGCCCATTTTGTGGCTGTGGAATCTGACTGGCTATAGAAGCTAGTGGAAACCAGTGTGAATGCGCATGTGCCAATTGTATCTCAACAAGGAAACAGTCTGTTTGTATTTGATTCATGTTTAATTAAAAAGTATGGATTTCAGCAAACAAAGAAAAGCAATAGAGGACAAAACATAGGTACACGGTAAGGGTTTAAGAATGTACATTTTTTTAAGTGTCGGCGCATAGCGAGTCGGAGATTCATTTGAAAAACTATATTCTGCTCTCAACTCCGTGGAGGAGTTGAGGTACTCGGTAAGACTAACAAGGGTAATGAATTGATGTTGGATTGGTATGACCAAAGGAAACAACACTTACCCCGTCCTCTGCTGTGAGCTTTCTCCTCTTCTTCACCTTCTCCGGCAGCAGTTTCTTCACCCTCTCCCTGGTCGTGTCCGAACCAAACTCCTGCTCAAACGCCTTCCAGGACTCCAACAACATCAGACGCTCCTCCTTCTCCTCACAGTTTCTCAGACCCTTGTTGGCCTCCTCAAAGATCCCCCTACACCTCTGCAGCCGGTCAGAGGTGTCGATGGACAGCTCATACTGGGCATAGCTGATCCAGACCTGCAGGTAACATTTAGCTAAATTACACAATGAGCGTGTAGATGTTTGAGGAGTTGCTGCGCCACAGTGAGTTTATGGCAGGTGAGTTGTAGCACGGGACTGGTAGCAAGGCGGTCACTTCAAGGTTAAAGGGACAGCTCTCACCTTAACGTGCTGTGTGCGCTGCAACAGTCTCTGGTAGAGGCCCCTGGTGTTGTCATACTCTTCCTGCTCAATTTCAAAGTCGATGTAGGACTTCCACAACACCTAAGATTAAAAAGGAAATGGGATATAAAAGAGTAAAATACTGTTCAGAGGTACCTTCATTAGTTTTCACTACAACACTTCTCACTTGAGGGGCGTCTTCAGACCTGCTAAACGACAGAAAGTGGAAAGTCAATACAGTGAGTAAATGCTCTGGGTGAGCGTTTGAGCCTGACCTCTGGCATGTCCAGTCGTGGCTGTCCGATGGCCAGCTCGAAGATGGCCCGGGCCCTCTCTGTGTCTCCCAGGATGGTCTCCAGCTCAGAGAACTTGATCCAGGTGGTGCAGTTCTCTGGGGCAAACTCCAGGTACTTCTCGTAGAGCTTTCTGCATCGGTCAAACTCCCGGAGCTGCAGCTCCAGCTCAATGTAGCCCTTGAACAGCTTGTTTTTTGGACATTTACCAATGGCTGTGCCCTGGGGGAGAGGAAGAAGGCCAAATTAGAGAGACGTTTGATGCAATGAAAAACATACATCTTCAGCAATCAGTAGGGACCTTACCAAGCCTCGTCTGGCAGCTTGAAGGTTCTTCTGGCGGATTTCAAACTGGCCGTAGAGTAGCCACATCTTGGCAAATGTGAACTATGAGGAAGGATGCAAAGTAATAAATATGATAATTTGTTGATGATTAATGTTTTTGTTCAATATCAAAATGTTGATTATGTCACATTTCAGAAAAGATGTGCCACTGATTGCAAACAGCCAATACCTTTTTGTGAGGGATGAGATCCAGACATGCCTGGTACACCTGTCGTGTTCTCTCCGGGTCCTGCCAATTCAACAAAATAAGCACTAAAATCCACAGCTATATGCACAATGTCACACATAGCAATGTGAGAATTATATCCATTATATAAAACACACAGAGGAAGCAGGCTTACCTTGACCTCCAGTTCTTCATATAGAGCGTAGTTTATCCACAGGTAAATGTATCTTCTCCAGTGCCTCTTCTCCTGTATAGGAGGGATGTTGGCGATGGCTCTCTCATAGACCTCCCTGGCAGTGTCAGGATCCGCATCGCTCTCCACCAGGCGTAGGTAATCAAACCAAGCGTCGTAATTGTGTGGGCTTGCCTACACAGGAAACAAAACACAATCCAATAGAAAGCTATTAGGGAGATTAAATATTGAACCAGAATAGTGTTTTAATGGTTAATTTGGAGTGAAATCTTTGCACATTTTTACTGGTTTAGCTGAACGTACCTTCACTTCCTCCTCATACTGAAATCTCCGCTTGCTGACGATGACGTCCTCAATTCCCCTCCGGTCTCCAAACTTCTTCTCAAATACTGTGTAGAATTTGAAGAGCTCCTGAGCCTGATGCTTGGGGATTCTGTCCAAGGCGTATTTGTAGATGACTCGAACACGCTCAAACTAAGAGACAAAGGGGGAGAAAAGTTGTGTTCTGTTGACCACAGTATAAATGTGTGGGAATAAAAACTGACATGGTCCAAAGTGTAAGATTTAGATACCTCTTTCTGTTTCTCTTCAAATCTGGCGAAGGCCACAAAGAGGTTCTCATTGACATGCTCCTCGCCAAAGAACTCCACTGATCTCTCAAACACCTTCCTCCCGTGGGCGATGTAGCCATGCTTCTCTTCAAAACGGGCATACTTGATCCAATTCTTCACGTCAGGGTGGACAATCACAAGTGCACTGGAGTTAAGGAGCTTTAAAAGAGATGCACTCTACAGGCATGATGACAATATGAAGGTAATACCACTACAGTAGGTTGCTATGAATCATTATAAATGTAATCAACTGCTAAACTGCTACAAGTCTCTGCTAGGTAACGCCCCGCCTTATCTCAGCTCACTGGTCACCATAGCAGCACCCACTCGTAGCACGCGCTCCAGCAGTTATATCTCACTGGTCACCCCCAAAGCCAATTCCTCCTTTGGTCACATTTCCTTCCAGTTCTCTGCTGCCAATGACTGGAACTAACTGCAAAAATCACTGAAGCTGGAGACTCATATCTCACTCACTAGCTTTAAGCACCAGCTGTCAGAGCAGCTCACAGATCACTGCACCTGTATATAGCCCATCTGTAAACAGCCCATCTATCTACCTCATCCACATACTGTATTTATTTATTTATCTTGCTCCTTTGCACCCCAGTATCTCTACTTGCACATTCATCTCCAGCACATCTACCATTCCAGTGTTTAATTGTTATATTGCAATTACTTCACCACCATGGCCTATGTATTGCCTTAACTCCCTTATCTTACCTCATTTGCACTCACTGTATATACACTTTTTGTTTTCTTTTTGTACTGTATTATTGACTGTATGTTTTGTTTATTCCATGTGTAACTCTGTGTTGTTGTATGTGTCGAATTGCTATGCTCTATCTTGGCCAGGTCGCAGTTGCAAATGAGAACTTGTTCTCAACTAGCCTACCTGGTTAAATAAAGGTTAAATAAAATGTAAAAAATATAATCAAAAACCTGTCAATTAATGACGCACTCTACAGCAACCACAACTCCTTTGCCAATGCATTGTAGTAAGTAAATGCTTCAAGCACTTCCCATCAAAAGGATATATCTCTCATAGATGGAGCGAGCCTTGTCGACCTCCTTGTAGCGCAGCTCAAAGTTGATGTAGGAGTGCCAGGCTTGTTCCTCTGGTTCCCACTCTGTCCAGCGCTCAAACACCTGTCTGCAGCCAGCAATGTTGCCCAGCATCTCCTCCATGTAACTGTACTTGTACCTGAAACGGGGGGAAACAGAAAAAGAACAGATGAGCCGCAACAAGATTTTACCACCAACGTGCACACTCTGCATGCTTTAGTCATTATTCTGCAAAAGTCTGATTCATTGAGGATCGAAACACTAATATGTGACCGCATCAATCAGATAAAAAAAATGTTTTTAAACAGATATCAACAGTTTAGGAGGTGAAGTTGTTCAGTACCAGAACTGGTTGACACGAGGCAAGATGGTGATGGCCCTGTCCCAGATGTTGCGGGCGTGGTTCACTTGCCGGTTCTTCATCTCCATCTCGGCATACTTCAGCCATAGAGCAATGTTCCGGTGGTCTACATCCAGAGCACGCTCGTAAATAGAGCGAGCCCTGGGGGGGGGGGGTTAGACAACAAGTATCCCAGTCAAAATCCCTCTGTAACATTCACATCAGATTTCAAATAGGTACGGTTCACAATCATCACCTTCACAAAGTGAAATTGACAAGCATTAGCTTACCTCTGGACTTCTTTCAGGCTCTCCTCCCATTGTGCGTATTTTATCCAGTTGCTGATAACAGTACGATTCTTTCTGATGTTGTCTTCAAATCCCTATGAGAAGGAGAGTCCAATATGCATCTAATTAGATCAATGTATTTACTGTATTCTTCACAGGATTCGCAGACAATCGGAAATGATGAAACTGGCAGGTTGGCAGACCAACAGAATATCAACAGTAAAAGTGAAGTTTGAAGTGTAACCTATGTGTCCACTGTCAATGGGATCTTACCTTCCGCTTCTTCAACTTGTAATCGTTCAACTCTTCTTCATCAGTGATTTTCTGTTTGGGCGGCGGTGGCAAAAGCTCGAGCTCCCTCTCCTTTGCCTCCCTGAGCAATTGCTCAGCTGTGATTTGTACCTCTGCTGGAGCTTTGTTTTTCACCTACACAAAACAAATTAAGAAGTTAATTTACGAATGGGTGAAATTAGTTGGAGATAATACTAGCTAGCTACATAGTACATGTTCCAAAAGGAAACCGTTCGAACTCGCTAGCTAATTACGTAACTAGCTAACTTCATCACAGACATGACTTGGGTCAGAGTATCTAGCTAGTTACGTTAGCTTGCTAAATACAATTATTTGCTGTGCTTAGCTGCCCTTTCGTTCGTCTCAAGTAGCTAAAAGTAATTGAAATACATTCGTACCAAAACAAAGGACAGGTCTTGTTGTGGTTAGCAAGCTTGATACCTGGCTAGGCCCATATAGACATGACTAACCAATAACTTACAAATTCGCTAACGTTAGATAGCTAACTGTTTTGTTACCTTAGCCACTTTCGGTATCCTCTGTTTCCCTGCTGCAGTGGATGCCATTTTGCTCGGTACTATGGCAGAGTCAATGAGAAACAACTATTACAATTGAATCTATAAAACACAACGAACAGATAATAGTTTAGAATATTTTTACAGCGCCAGTGGGCTCCGCCATGACACCTTCAAAAACGTGCGTCAAACGTAACCTATGAACTGTAACCTTTCACCCCAAGACGTCACTGACGGTTCTGTTTCTATGGTTACACACCACAACCCCATCAGCACAGTGCCTTTACTTTCTTAGTTTATTACAGGAGGACAAATATGTATTGACACTTTATGTTTAATTAGCTAACCGTTAAAGAAGAGACACCCTGATTTGCATCCTTGATGTAAATTCAGAAGAATACATAGAGCTTGAAAAAGTTTCCTTGATGCTAATTTTACAAGAATGCTGGAGTGGTCTTCAAACGTAAACACTTGTTGATATTATACCCCATAGCTATTGAATTGTTAACTATTACAGAAATGCATTTGTTGTGTTTTGTTAAATTTCCCAACGTGTACACTCTGTATCCTGTGCACGTGACCAATAAACGTTGATTTGATGATAATTTAGTTGGTTTGCTTCTCATTTGCTTTTCTCTCCCAAAATCAGGACAGGCTCTGAAAACACAGTGGGAGTGGGCATACTGTGAATCCTTCAGAATCATATATTTTTGAATACATGAGACTCTCCTCCACCCTCCACTTCTCACCTAGACATCCACTGGTTGGGGTGACCAAACAGATGTATTGCAGCTCAATGATATCATTAAACACAGTTCTGGAAGAAGAAGATGTTTACTTTCCTTTTTGCACAATCCATCACCCTGTCAAGAGCCTGAAATGCATGCAATATCACATCATGAGAATCTAATTTATGATGCTGAAATTTGATGGAATGGCTGTGGAATCAAATTGGAAAAGCATTTTTGGTATAGGAATGTCACACTGCTATATCCAAACAGGATTCAAACAGTCTTATTATTAAATATAACATTTTATCATGTTATATTTTTGAGCCTATTTTATGAAAGGGCTTGTTACATGATTATGAGTAATGCCATGCCAACACTTATTAGTGCTGCTCACTCTGCCACTCAGTTTTTTGCTGATTTCATACCATACATTGAAAACATTCATCATCTCCAATACCTTACCTCTTTGGCACTCCCAATGGAGAAGATCAACTGGGCTGTAATAGTTCTACCACTGGCCAATCAGATGGGTCAGATCCCCATGTCTGCAGTTTCCTTGAGCCGTAGACTGTAAAAAGAAGCCTAGAACACACAGCAAAGTTGATACTGTGAGATTTCAAAACTTTTAAAATCCATGAATAGAGAGAAACTCAACGAATACAGCAAAGAGCTGCTGTTTTTGAATGAAAGTGTTCTGAAAGTGTTATTATTAGTGGCTTGTGTCTTTAATATCGAGGAATATTTCACTTTCTCTGGTCATAGGGAGTAACAACATGAATTGGTGCATGAGGCAGAAATAATGCAGTGCGACTTGAGTTTTTCCATTAGCTGGAAGATGGTGTCCCCTTTTCTCAGCGGAGGGAGGGAGGGCGGAGGGACGGTGAGTCATGTGAGAGGCTGCCTCACCACTGCTCCCTCCCTCCCCTCAGACTAACCATTAGATACAGGCCATCAGTCCAATAAAAACAGAAGCAAATGATTATGCTTCCTTAGCTGTGCTTCCCAAGTAATACAACAAATTATCTATTACCAGTGTACTGTACCTACATTTTTTTCAATATAATTTCAAAATGGTCTGAGAAGAACAACATTGGCAGGCCAATTCAAGCATAGCCAATATGCAGGGATAATGTATTGGACCTATAGCCTACCGCACAAACCTAATTAATACAGAACTGTTTTTAATTGGTTAATGTTGCATAGGCTTACGTTTTTTTAAGTGTTGTTAAAAAAAAATCAGAGCGGTAGATCTCATCTTGAATTTTAATTCAGAAAGTGGTATTGACTCAGAAAAGGTTTGGGACAATTGATCTAAACGATCCAGGGTCCCAGTGTTCACCATTTGTATGCCACAGACACAACTATAATCCAAGGCTGCATGTTGCCTACCTGGTTAAATAAAGGTGAAATATATATATATATATTTTTTTTTAAATGTCCACCGAGTCAGGTCCTCATAGTCATTTTAACACACCTATGTTCTGTACCCTTTTGCTTTATATGAAGGAGTACTTTAGCAATAGATTTACTCTCAAATTTGATTTTGCAATTCTCTGGTATGATAAATAACTTTTTGGAATTGAGGAATTTGTTTATTTCAACATGTTCACACGTTTTTCTATTCTAATTTTGGTGAGTGATGAACGATCCTTGTGTTGCTCGTGGCGTTCAGCAAATTATTGAGGCTTCTGTTACAGGGTGGAGGATCATGACAACCTCGCACACATCTTTACGGAGCGGACAAAGGTCCTCACAGGATCCTATGGACCTTACTTCCTGGCTGAGCTCATCGAGGCTCAGGATGAGGAGAATTATTCAGCTGTTTGTAAGGTTAGCTATGTTTAAAGTTGTCTTTCTTTGTTGTCATGAGAATATCTTTGTTTCTCCTTAATACAACTTCAGCCAAAACCACAGGCGAGAAGAAAAAAAACATTATCCCTTATGATTATTAATCTCTAGATCAAGTCAGCCATGTTGTTGTTTCTGACGTTCTCTGTTTGTTTTATCACTGGCATCAGTCATCTCTGATCCACTGTCAGAGCGGTAAGGCCATTTAAAATGTAATAGCGGCTGTGCAGATGCTATTGCCTGGTTCACAGAAATCCTGCTGGGGTGCATTCCCCCAGGACTTAGAAGATGGCAGATCTTTCCTCCCCTCCCTTCAACTCAAGCTGACGTGTTCACGGCAGCATATGGCAGATGAGAGTTGACACTCTGCCAAGACATGCTCTCACTAAACATATTGTGTTCAGACATCTAGCATTTTTTTTTTTTTTCAGGATGTGTTCTCCATTCAGAGAACAAACAGCACAACATTGCCCAAGAGGGTTGTCCTATTCAGCCCTCTCTTCCTCTTAGGAACATCGTACATTATTTACTTTAATTTGCACACCCCGTGGTATCATCAGTTTATAAAGGTCTAATTTGGACGCCAGTCATCTTTAATGTGCCACAGCTCAAATGAAAGTTGTAGCCTAGGACAAAATATTTGATCAACTTTAATAATATGCATATGTATATTACTAGTGTTCAAACTTACAGAGGAAATATACTATCTATTTAATTACAAATGGCATTACAGTATAATGACTGTGTCTGTCTGTGCACTGTCTTCACAGAATGAGGGAACTGCAGTGGGTTTCATCAGTGTGAGTGGTGACGTCAACTTGAAGCTGCTCAAGGAGTGCTTTGAGCTTGGGCCCTTCAACGGTCTGTATAAGCCCAGCCCAGAGGACCTGATTGAGACGGCCCCTGAGCCAGAGGTAAAGGGGCCTCCAGGGAACACCAATACCACCAGCCCACAGGGATGAATACGACCCAGGAGGATCCATGTGTCCAACCTACTGTAAGGCTATAACACAATACTGCAATACTGTAAGTCTATAACACAATACTGTAAGGCTATAACACAATACTGCAATACTGTAAGGCTATAACACAATACTGCAATACTGTAAGTCTATAACACAATACTGTAAGGCTATAACACAATACTGCAATACTGAAAGGCTATAACACAATACTGCAATACTGTAAGGCTATAACACAATACTGGAATACTGTAAGGATATAACACAATACTGTAAGTCTATAACACAATACTGTAAGGCTATAACACAATACTGCAATACTGTAAGGCTATAACACAATACTGCAATACTGTAAGTCTATAACACAATACTGTAAGGCTATAACACAATACTGTAAGGCTATAACAAAATACTGTAAGGCTATAACACAATACTGCAATAATGTAAGGCTATAATGGATATGTCATTGTCAGGCACAATGTAACATATTGGTTTGATTACGTGAAAATTGCAAGATGTAATCACATGATGTAAACCAGAGAATGGATTTGAGGTAAATCAATTATGACGTTCTTACGGTATACCTTCATGTCCACCTAGCTATGTGCTCTCCTTCATCTCTTATTGATATATTAACACCGTGATGCTCTCATTGCAGCCGGTGGACACCCAGGCTTGTGCTGCAGAGCTTCAGGATTCAGAAGTGACTCTGCAACCAAGAGTCTCAGAAACACCCAATGTTTTCTGCATTCAGTTAGTCGTTATCAATAAGACGTTTGAAATGAGGTAAGTTCAGGGGAAGATCACAAGCATAATTTGATTACTAAATAATTAATTGATGAATTAATTACCTAGTCATTAACAGAAGGGTTACTATTTCGAAAAATAAAGAGGAAATACATTCCCATTAATCAAAGGTGATCAAATTTAATTTGTCTTTCTCCATTTTATGAATATGTGGAAAACTTTCACTTATCATGGCAGCCCTCCAGTGTGTATCAGTCTTGTGCTGTGTGAAGGAGAGCGACGGATTGTTAGTTGGCTCCCGCTGGGCCCCTCTCTCTGTCGCCTTACTGCCCAGCTGTTCTGGAATATGGAAGCCAGTCACTCCCCACCGAGAATAAGCATGTAATTAATGAGTATGGCGCTTAAAGTGACAGTGACTTGAAGGAGAGAAGTTGAGCCGAGACCAACGGGCATTGTACTGAGACGGGCAGCTTGCTTGGCCAGTTGTTCCACCGCTATGATCTCCATATTGGCTCTGATTAGAGCTTTGGCAGAAACACAGTTTCACTTACCTTCCCTCATTCAGCTACAGATCGGTGGACTTCCTGCCCAATATATTAAAACCTTTCCCTGTAAGTACCCTCTAAGTCTTATTACTAAACCCATTTATGACTGACTTCCTATACTCAGGTGATTGCCTTATTGTGGAGGGTCTTTGAAACTGAGGTTATGTGATAAGCATGAAGCCAATCTCCTTGTCTCATCCAGGACCTGCATCATCTCTGTGCCCAAGCTGCCCCCTGAGTTCTCCCTCCTCCAGGTGGTACCACGCCACACCAGCAGCCTGCCCCAGGAGCTCTACATCTTCCACTGCTCTGGTCTGCTTAAGTGGGTGTAATATAAAAACGTGATTGGGTACAAAGTGCATTGTCTTAGCATGCATCTAATTGTTTATCTTAGGATCAAACCGAGATGGATGTTAATGGGGAATTGAAGAGAGACATCCCCTAGATCAGTGGTCACCAATCCTTTTCTGAGTCCAGATCACTTTCTGAGTCGAAATGCAAGGCGAGATCTACCACTCTGATAAAAAAAAAACATGACTTAGAAAACGTAAGCACATGCAACATTAACCAATTAAAAACCATTCTGTAGCAATGAGGTTTGTGCAGTAGGCTATAAGCCCAATTCATTATCACTACATTTGGCCATGATTGAATTGCCCTGCCAAAGTTGTTCTTCTAAGACCATTTTTATACTATATTGAAAAAAATGTAGGTACATGATCACACTGGTAATAGATCATTTGTTGTATTACTTGTGAGGCACAGCTGAGTGAGCATAATAATGTGCTTTTTTTAAAACTGAACTGATGGCCAGTAAAAAGAGGAGGGAGCAGCGGTGAGGCTGCCGCTCACTCGACTCACCATTCCTCCACTCTCCCTCCCTCCGCTGACAAAAAGGGGACACAGATGGCGAAAATCAAGTCGCACTGCGTTATTTCTGCCTCATGTACTAATTCATGTTGTTACTCCTATGACCAGAGAAAGTGAAATATTCCTCGATATTAAAAAAGACACGAGCCGCTAATAATAACAACGCAAGCTTATCGGAAGACTTTGCGATACTCAGTCATTGCAGCTGCAGTGCTGGTTGTAGCATGAGTGGAAGTAGGGAGAACGCAAATTTAATGGATTATAAAAGTGCTGAGTAACAACTTAAACATGAACTTACTCATCAAAACATCAACTCTTTGCTGTATTCATTGAGTCTCTCTCTAGTCTTGGTTTGAAAAGTTTTGAACTCTCACAGTATCAACAAGGTTTCTTTTTACAGTCTATGGCTCGAGGAAACTGTGCAGACATGGTGATCTGAGCTATCTGATTGGCCAGCGGTAGACCTATAGGTGCACTTGGTTTGCTGTCTGGGCCTGCTGGGTAGGCGGAGTTCTACCTTCGGACACATGAAATGGTTCAAAATGGGAACACTTTGCCTTCCCGGCTCTAGGGCTGCTGAATCAAGTGCACCTACTTAAGCAACCATTTTTTTTAAATAGGAATGGTTTTTTTCAAAAATGTTTGTTGATCGACTAGAAATGTCTTGGAGATCGACCAGTCGATCGCAATCGACCAGTTGGTGACCACTGCCCTAGATGTACTGTATATTGCTTGTGTAATGTCAATTATGGTCTTGTTATCTTCTCATGACATTTGACATGAGGCTGGCAGTGTCTGCAGATAGGCCTGCTGTCTGTGACATGGTGAAGAGACTCGGTCTGCATGTGAGCCCTGCTGGAGGACGTGGACATGTTCTTCAAGGCCAACAGAGACATGGTCAGTCACAGACACATAGGGCATACTACTGCAAATAGGACAAAGGATAGTACAATAGCCACTAGCTCCATTTACCTTAGCTAGTCTCCGTTTATCAATCAGTCACACAAAACTGTTCCAGTGATTACAATTGTTATGTTGGAACACTTGGAGTATCACTGATTGATTGATGGTTTTGCAAGGAACCAACTAATTACCATGTAAACCACATTACCAGTGGTGATTGACACCCCAGATGTCAAACATGACTACGGCAGAGCTCCAACACAGATAATTACTTTGGAAATGAAAATGGAACCACATTTATGTGTGATATCTCATCTCCCAACCTCTCTTTGTCTGTCTTCCAGGATGGAACACCCTTGCAGATGTTTGTGGCCCAAGTTCCAAACCAACTAGTTGGGATTTTAATAATTAGAAATTAGGAAGCAATTGAATTTTTTTATCTTCACTAGACAGACTTCATTGGTATTTTGCTTTCATAGATTTAGTACTACTTAAACTCTCTCTCTCATATATATATATATATATATATATATATATATATATATATATATATATATATATATATATAGATAGATTACATCCGAGCCAACTATAACATCAAAAACGCAATCTACTTCAGCCACCACCGCTATGAGGAGTACGGCAAACGGTGTCACTTTGCCCTCAACCCCATCTTCCAGCACTACGCCAAACACTTCCCGAAGGAGGCGCTGCAGCTCACCCACAAATCTTGCCTCTACTACCCAGTCTACCCCTCCTACCACAGCCAGAGGGTGAGAGAAACAGCCTAAGGACCGTAAAGCTTACATTGAGTGACTCCTCAATGTGCTCATTCCAGAGTGTGTGCGTGCGTTCAGTACCAGATAGCGCCTGCACAGCCACCAGCTCTCTCCGGGGTTAGGGCAGCAGGTGCTAATATAAGACTGCCAGCTCCAGCTCTCTGGACTGTGAGAAGACATTTCCTCAGTGTGTAGAGGCCTCCTCCTCCTGCTAATTACCTTCTACAAACATGCACCAGATTGGGAGATGAGGTGTAAATAGAATTATGGAATTATGGAAATCATCATTTGGAAGGAATCCTCATTTGGGCAGTGGATGGTGGAGCATTGGGTTGGCCAGCCATGAAGGGGTTTATTTCTATTCAAGAGCACGTTGAAGGACATGTAAATCGTGTAAACCAACTTGTTCATCTGAACTAATTATGTCTGCTTCCCAAATGGCACCGTATCCCTTTACAGACCTTTTATGGGTCCTGGTGAAAGGTAGTGCACTATATAGAGAAAAGTGTGGCATTTGGGATGCATCCTATGTCACCTTAGACTTGGCACCTGTTAGTCACCACCCGCCCTTGCCTCCATCAATAGTATAGCTCATAGGTATCACCTCAGCTGACCTTTGCCCCTTTTCTTCTCCCCTCAGAACTCCTGTGCCCGTTACCTGACCTCTGTCCTGAACTGCATGGTCCCGGTGCGCCCGCGACGACAGATTGTTTACCCTCTGGACGAGCTGGGCATCAACACCCCGCCCAAGCAGATCACCAAGGACCAGGTGGGCACAGCAGCAGCTGGTGGACATGTTTTAACATGCCAGGGAATGCAAATGGGAAATACCCACTGTCTCCAGGTTATCAGAATGAGCGGGAGAGAGATGATATGAGACAGAGCTAGAGTAGGGAGAAAGACAGGGAGCATCTTTAGTGTGAGTAATTTACATGCCCACAAGAGGGTGCTGCTTTAAAATTGATGGATTCCCCACTTAGCATGGAGTGTTTATAACTGATATTTGTGTCAAACAGTAAAATATTGTGATGGATAATATGATTTTATGTGACTGATAATTATTCAATCAAGAGTAAGGCGTGCCATGTACAAACATCATTGCAGTTTTGAACATTGCATATAAAAGAGTTGTAGAGCTTTTTCAGTGGTATTGTATATGCACAGCTTTTCTTTAAGTCTTTCCAACCCAACCTTCACAGGTTATTTTTAAAGGGCTTATATTTATAGAGATGAGGGCAGCAGATGGTTGCTCTGACAGACGGTTGGGGATGTTTGCCTCTGCTGTTTAACAAGGTAAAGCAGCATAGTCCACTTATCACACTGCCATAAACCAGTGTCTGCCGCACCTGGGCTATATCTCAATAGTTGTAACTAGCTTCCTCTCCTTGTGTCCTTTTTCCCCCATGATCACTGATCCGGCTGGACAGAACAGGTGGAAGCAAAATAGTCGAAAGTAAACCTAACCAGTCTGTTCACCTATACAAAGGTAGGTCATGGAAAAAAAGGAGACAAGGAAAGGAAGCCATTTCAGACTAACAAAACATAGACCTGGACCTTTCTTTATCCTCTTAATGAAACACTCGTGTTGGATATGCTGTCAATGTAACGTTATTCTAAATCAGAACTTTATAAAAAGGTAATACTTTCACCATTGGACTTCTGCTAAATCACAGCGCATTCTTCTTTTACATCAGTCTATATTCTCAGCATTTTGTCAAATATAATATCAATGGAGCTTTAGTCCACAGCATGTTCTGAACCATGAGATGGAAGCAGCACAGTTATGCAACATGTTGCTGTGCTTTTTAATCTTAGATTTAAAATCGGAGGCTAATTGTTCCTATATGTGTCACGTCTATCACGCATCACTCCCCTCTCCCTCAGTGCATTTGCAGATACACCTGCATTCGCCCATTCCAGCCCATCCAATTTAAAATCTCTATTTAGTAACACGGCAACCATCATATCCAGGCTGCCATGTAGATAAGAGGAGAGCAGAGCGCTGCCCCGCAGCTTTGTCTGTCAGGGTGCATCGCAAATGCCACCCTATTCCCCATACTTTTGACCAGAGCTCTGTGGGCCCTGGTCAAAAGTAGGGCACTATGGGAATAGGGTGCCATTTAGGACGCAGCCTCCGCTTTGTGATGTAAGCCTGGTGTCTAGCACAGATGTATTAATCAGATTTAAAGCACCTGTTCCCTCTCTATCAATACGGGATCATATTACACAGTGCCATGGTCACAGCACCCGGCCATTATGTTAGAGAAAAGGTTAGGCAGCATCTCCACAGGGATAGGAAATAGGGACAGCTGCACCTGCCCCACGCTATATCTACCTGCACATGACAAATCACAAATCAGACCTGCCCTGTGTTTGGTTGTCTGGAGTATTTCAGGTGATTCTTTTTGAGGGTGTTCTTTACAAAGCTAGATAAAGTTGTCAATAGCTGAACTGACAATGTTCCTTGCACTTTAATTACATAGGTTTGATAACATTTGCTAATTTTCACATTAAGAGTTTGCATTTCCGTTTTGTTTACATTGTGTTCTTTTAAGAACAGAGCAGGCACTGCCGGAAGTAACATAAATATTACTCAAAGGTTAATTCCACCCCCGTTTCCCCTTCCTTTGTGGTGTGCTGCCATTTTCCATCCAACAAGGTGTGCAGGGAAACCAATCTAGCTAATTCTGAATGCTCAAGGACCAGTTAGCACTCTAAGATCACTGTGTGGTTATTAGTGATCTATGGAAGCGTTTGGAGAAATGGACAATTCTGTGGATAACACAATGTTCTCTGCAACCATTCTCACTTTGTACCTTGTCAGAGCATTCAACACATTTTGACATTTATTTTCAATAGAGCCAGTATCCATAATAAATGTGTTAGTATTTAAGTAGCGCTGGCACTTATGTTTCACTCAGTGCTTCCAGTGGCGCCATCTAATACTAAGAAATGTCCATATTGTTTTGTATGAACACTGCTAAAATAATAATAGAATGTTTGAGCTGAAAGCTGGTACTCTCTTTTAGTTGGTTTAGTGCTCAGGGAAATTGCTGCAGAATTCTGTGGTAGCCATGCTGGTTAAGTGTGCCTTGAATTCTAAATAAATCACAGACAGTGTCACCAGCAAAGCACCCCCACACCGTCACACCTCCTCCTCCATGCTTCACGGTTGGAACCACACATGCAGAAATCATCCGTTCACCTTATTTGGTTCCAATCGGTTGGAACCAAAAATCTCAAATTTGGACCAATCAGACCAAGGGACAGCTTTCCACCGGTCTAATGTCCATTGCTCGTGTTTCTTGGCCCAAGCAAGTCTCGTCTTCTTATCGGTGTCCTTTAGTAGTTGTTTCTTTGCAGCAATTCGACCATGAAGGCCTGATTCACGTAGTCTCCTCTGAACAGTTGATGTTGAGATGTGTTTGTTCCTTGAACTCTGTGAAACATTTATTTGGTCTGCAATCTGAGGTGCAGTTAACTCTAATGAACTTATCCTCTGCAGCAGTGGTAACTCTGTGAAGCATTTATTTGGGCTGCAATCTCTGAGGCTGGTAACTCTAATAAACATATCCTCTGCAGCAGAGGTAACTGGGTCTTCCTTTCCTGTGGTGGTCCTCATGAGAGCCAGTTTCATCATAGCGCTTGATGGTTTAAGCGACTGCACTTGAAGAAACTTTCAAAGTTCTTGACATTTTTCAGATTGACTGACCTTCATGTCTTAAAGTAATGATGGACTGTTGTTTCTCTTTGCTTATTTGAGTTGTTCTTGCTATAATATGGACTTGGTCTTTTACCAAATAGGGCTATCTTCTGTATTCTGTATCTTCTGTATTCTAGAAAATAGTAAAAATAAAGAAAAACCCTTGAATGAGTAGTTGTGTCCCAACTTTTGACTGGTACTGTATATTGGTTAAAAATACTAGAGTGACTGAAATATTAACATTTTAGGAGAGTCATTTTTTTGAGGTAATCAAACAAATTAATATTTTACTTTTACGGACACTCTCTGCCACGTCGCCTCAGGCACCATATGCACTCAACCACATCAACCGAAAACTAACCATGGAACCAAAAGTCACCATTATTGTGGTAGTGGGGTCATCAGACACTGGCTTCACTTTTTTTGAAGTATTGAGAAACTCTATACAAGCATTCATGTGTGTTTTGGTACAGTTGAGAGGTGCTTAGATCTTAACCCTTATCTGAAGGGCACAATCGCCAGATTATATGATTTAATACATAACATTAATCTGCCTTCCTGGGCAAATACAAAATCTGCATGGGAGCAAGACATGGGTGCCGAGCTACCCGATGACATATGGCAACAGAGTAATGTGCGTATTCACACCTCATCATTTTGCACAAGGCACGGTCTCATTCAGTTCAAAGTTTTGCACCGTCTCCATTCTCAAATGACAGACTTGCAAACATATATCCAAATGTTGACCTCAAGTGTCTGAGATACCATCAGAGTCAAGCGATTGGTGGACAAATGTTTTGGTCGTGCCAGTCTTTGAGTGGCTTCTGGGACCCCATTTTTTTTGCCATTCTCACACGTGTAACAAAACTATTAGCCCCAACCCATTCACTGCTATTTTTGGAGTACTTCCCCTAGATCAGAATGGCACGCGACAGCTTTTGCCTCGCTACTAGCTCGCCGCCTTGTCCTCTTTCACTGGAAGACTGCAAAGCCGCCTTCCTTTATGCAGTGGGTTAAGGAGGCGATGTCATCCCTGCCTCTGGAAAAGGTTAGGTACACTGTGCATGGGTCCCCAGTCATACAAATATGTGGAAAGCCTGTCTTTTAAATAGTGTAACTTGTATATTTTAGTAAGCAGTCATGTCTGATCTAGTGGCCATATATTGTGCTGATAAGACTCAACTATAATTACGATACCGATTTTTGTATTTTATATTATTTTTTCTATTGGTTTAGGTTATGTTTCTATCATTGTCTATTTTTTGTCTTATTACATTTTCTGTGATATATTTGTATGACACCTTGGTGGGGTAAATGGGTGGAGGGATGGGTGGGTGGATAGGATGGGTGGATAGGATGGGTGGATGGGAGGGAAAGGTGGGTGGTTGGGGAATAAGGTTATTGTACAGGATTTCTTTCTTTTCTCATATCTGAAAATCGATAAATAAAGTGCACCAAAAAAAGAAATGTGTGTTTTAGAGGTAGCTCAATGACATCCAGATGATTGTAATTAGTGGGAGTGACTGGTCGGTATTAGAGCAGCAGATTGTGCGGCTTTAACAGCAGTGATTAGTAGAAATATGAGTAGAGAGGCTAATAGCTATACCCACCCAGAGCAACATGTGTGAACACACTACCATCCCCTTTCCCACCAAGGCAACCAGCGTACTATCAGTATTACTCTGAATTCATGGTTACCTTCATACAAAACACCAATACAACACCTTTTGTTAGTACAGTCTTTTTTGCATAGTCATAAATAAGCAGTTTGTTTTTTAACTCTTCTTAATCTATCTATTCTTGCTTCTCAAAGTCTTGGTGTTTAGTTGATTGGATAAATGAGGCTTTTGTAGTTTTAGGCTTGGGTGAAAGCCTGAACACACACGACAACGCTCCATGGCCACGGGTAAAAACACTTGTCTAAAGTGTATGTCAACAGCATTCACTTG
This sequence comes from Salvelinus fontinalis, assembly GCF_029448725.1. Lineage (NCBI taxonomy): Eukaryota > Metazoa > Chordata > Actinopteri > Salmoniformes > Salmonidae > Salvelinus > Salvelinus fontinalis. The sequence goes on along the minus strand of NC_074691.1, from coordinate 7,388,097 downwards.
CAGAAAGAGCTGTCCAGCATTTGTCTTTTATTCCAGGAATCCAATCTCTGGAAATGTCACCAGACCTTTGATTGGTTAGAAAGTGGAGGCGCTGTTATGTTTGCACTCATCCCATCTTTGAGATTAACCGTTCCTCCAAACAATTTGCCGTTTAGGCCTGCTCATTCACCATGAGCCGATAACTGCCAGGCAACCGGGTCATTGTGTGTGGATGTGAAAGCAGCGCGGAGGGAGGGAGTGTGCATAACGCAGGGAGGGGGTTGGCAGGCAGGAGCGGCGGAGCGATGGGCACACAGCTGCCTGGGGCTGGCATTCAGGAGGGCCAAGCGCTGGCCCTTTAATTAGCCACTCCACTGTTCTCCTGTCAGGGATCTTCTGCAGCGATCTGTGTTTGCTGTCACTAATGACTTGACTAATGAGGCAGTTAGTGTCCACTAAAATAATGGTGAGGCTCTGCTAGCAGTGGGCCTGGGTGAGTGATGGATCAGTTTGGACCCTGCTGGGCCCCCTTATCAGGCCAACCCAAACGGCTGGCCTCCAGCTTTCCATCCTCCTCCATCCAGCCCACCCCCCTCCTCCATTACTCAGTGCGACAGGGTCAGAGTTGGGGGGGGGGGGGGGACGACAGGGCAGACAGATAAAGAGGTGGTGGGGCTGCTCTGCCTCTCTGCCTGGTGGTCAGTGGGGTGGGGTGAGGTGGGGGGCCGGGGTCACAGCGGTCGTCTGTCAGCGTCTGATAACAGACAGACAGAAAGCCAGGAGCTGGTGATTTGGTCGTGTCCAGTGCCCAATCACAGGCCTTAATGCTTCAGTGCTGGGAGTTAAACCCACCTTCTGGCTCAGATTAACACAGAAAGTTGGCTTGAAATGAGCTCCGATTATTCTCTGTTCACCAGAAAAAAAGTAACTGTATGACTATAACTACTGTTCCCTGAAGAAAGGAAACAATGTACAACATACTATGGGGGAGTCGCACTCTCGCAACTTCGGTTGAAGGATCTACAATCGCACCTGTCAAGGTCAATGAAAAATGCGCCTCGCTGGAAGCCCCGCCTTCCACAGGTGATAAGCGTGAGGCGCGGATTCATTCCTTCAATTAAATACCGCTCTTCACCGAGCCCAGGAACGGTCAGCGCTGGGCCAAAGAGGTGTTGTACGTTGTTTCCCTCCTTCAGGAAACAGTAGTTATAGTCATAACGTTACGTTCCCTTTCAGGCAGTCAACTAAAACCTGAACTAAATCTTGTAATAAATAATGTGGAAATTGAGCACGTTGAAATGACTAAACTGCTTGGAGTAACACTAGATTGTAAACTGTCATGGTCAAAACATATTGATGCAGTAGTAGCTAAGACAAGGCAGGTCCTACAGGCCCTAGTTTTGTCGCACCTTGACTACTGTTCAGTCGTGTGGTCAGGTGCCACAAAAAATGACTTAAGAAAATTGCAATTGGCTCAGAACAGGGCAGCACGGCTAGCCCTTAGATGTACACAGAGAGCTAATATTAATAATATGCATGTCAATCTCTCCTGGCTGAAAATGGAGTAGAGATTGACTTCATCACTACTTTTATTTATGAGAGGTATTGACTTGTTGAATGCACCGAGCTGTCTGTCTAAACTACTGGCACACAGCTCGAACACCCATGCATATGTAACGGATGTGAAATGGCTAGCTAGTTAGCGGGTACGCGCTAATAGCGTTTCAATCAGTTACGTCACTTGCTCTGAAACCTAGAAGTAGTGTTTCCCCTTGCTCTGCAAGGGCCGCGGCTTTTGTGGAGCGATGGGTAACGACGCTTCGTGGGTGACAGTTGTTGATGTGTGCAGAGGGTCCCTGGTTCGCGCCCGGGTCGAGGGGACGGTTTAAAGTTATACTGTTACACATACCCCACAAGACATGCCACAAGAGGTCTCTTCACAGTCCCCAAGTCCAGAACAGACTATGGGAGGCACACAGTACTACATAGAGCCATGACTAAATGGAACTCTATTCCACATTAAGTAACCGATGCAAGCAGTAAAATTAGATTTAAAAAAAAAAAGATTAAAAAACACCTTATGGAACAGCGGGGACTGTGAAGCAACACAAACATTGGCACAGACACACACACACACACACATGATAACATACGCACTATACATACACATGGATTTAGTAATGTAGATATGTGGTAGTGGTGGAGTAGGGGGCTGAGGGCACACAGTGTGTTGTGAAATCTGTGAATGTATTGTAATGTTTTAAAATTGTATAAAGTGCCTTAATTTTGCTGGACCCCAGGAAGAGTATTTGGCAGCAGCTAATGGGGATCCATAATAAATACAAATACAAGCGACAGAAGTGTGTAGTGATGCCCAACTTGCCGCAGCACAAATATCTCCTATAGTCAACCCTTTAAACAATGCGCAAGACACTGCCAGACCCCTGGTGGAATGGGGCACGTACACCGTTAGGTAACCCTGGTTTGGGATGAGTTTGGGATGAGTTGGACCGCAGAGTGAAGGAAAAGCAGCCAGCAAGTGCTCAGCATATGTGGGAACTCCTTCAAGACTGTTGGAAAAGCATTCCAGGTGAAGCTGGTTGCTAGAATGCCAAGAGTATACAAAGCTGTCGTCAAGTCTAAGGGTGGCTACTTTGAAGAATCTCAAATGATTTGTTTCACACTTTTTTGGTTCCTACATGATTCCATGTGTTATTTCATAGTTTTGATGTCTTCAATATTATTTAGCAATGTAGAAAAAAGGAAATTAAAAGGAAAACCCTTGAATGAGTAGGTGTCCAAACTTTTGACTGGTACTGTAGGTCTAGAATGGGACCCAATGTTCTGTCCATTTTCGGAACCAGGAAACACTGGCTGTACCAGCGTCCTGGATCTTCGACATAGGAACCACACGGATTGCCTGTTTCTGGAAACGGGAGGATATTAACTATCTCAAACCGGGCGTTGAGGCCTCGAGAATAGTCAAACTGATGACACTGCAGAAGCGTGGGGGGGCACAATAAATTGTAGCCTGTACCCTGGCATCACTATTCACATGATCATGGGTGACACTGCACATTCACGCAACCCTGGACGGAGCAGACAGCGAGCCTCCGATATGTGCCATCTAAATGGACAGGACACCACTTTGTGGCCTGGGAGAGAATGGGTCTTCTTCCATTTCCACCACTCTTGACAACCATCAAACTCACATGTGGAAGACAACACTTTTGACACCCGTGAACACTGTGGAACTTCGAGGTTGTTAAAATTGTGCCAAGGTTACCCTAAAGCCCTGCCCACTCTGGGTACAGGTACAATGATCAGTAAGCTGCTCTGACAGCTGATTCTTGAAGTTAGAGAGGGAGATAAGCATCAGTGAATTTTGCAATTTGTTACAGTCATTAGTTAGCAGCAGAGAACTGGAAGGAAAGGAGGCCAAAGGAAGTGTTGGCTTTGGGGATGACCAGTGAAATATACCTGCTGGAGCACGTGCTACGGGTGGGTGTTGCTATGGTGACCAGTGAGCTGAGATTAGGCGGGCTTTACCTAGCAAAGACATATAGATAACCTGGAGCCAGTGGGTTTGGCGTCGAATATGTAGCGAGGGCCAGCCAACTAGACCATACAGGTCGCAGTGGTGGGTAGTATATGGGGCTTTGGTGACAAAATCCAGGAGGCTCTTTAGTCTAAGCTAGGCTAGCCAGCCTCTTGGACCGTATCACGGTACGTTTAGAATAACCAAGCGAATTAACACCGTTAGCTAAACAAGAGAGCTACCCAAGCAACTCTACCGTGGGGAGGCACAAATAGCTAGTAGTAGTAGCTAGCTTGCCTCGGTGATGCAGCACTTGTTAGCTAGCCTAGTCTCGAAAGTGTAGGTAGGATCAGTGACAGAGCGCACAGAAACCAGGAGACAATCGTCTTGACCAATGACCCAAACCATCTCTGCGTCCCGCAACTCGGACGAGGTACGTGCATGCGGGAGAGGAAATCACTACCGAAACACAAAGCCCCCTAAATAATGCTACACTATTGTGAAGAGAACCTGCGCCACGGACTAGTAGGGGAACATTGCCAGCCGTCCCCTAGTCTTACACACAAACTGATTTGAGCGAGGGCAGCCTGAGCATGCACAGAGCCGAGACATACAAGACAATCAACGTGAGTATCTTTGAATTCCCTGGGACATGGTTGTTAATCATCCCCAGTTTACAATTGGCTCATTCATCCCCGCTCCTGTCCCCAGTAACTATTCCCCAGGTCGTTTCTGTAAATGAGAATTTGTTCTCAGACAACTTACCTCATAAAATAAGGGTTACACACAAATAAAAAACCGAACCCGGCTTGTTAGCTTTCGTCGTTTCAGGTACGTTAGCCATCTTACTTATTGCTATAGCCAGGCCAATCATTTACAAGAATAACTAATTGTTCATTATTAGGAAACTTTTGAGAACCATACAAACTTCAGCACACAACTTCCAGTGGGTGAGCACAGCAAGGGGCAATTTAGTTGGAGCAACGTAAAACAGTCTCGTGTTCCAATTGTTTGTTTTAGTAGTGTGCACACTGAGGTGTGATTGAAGTAATGAATCCGAGCCTCACTGTTATCACCTGTGGAAGGCGGGGCTCACAGCGAGGCGCGGAATTCATTGACATTTGGCAGGCGTGCCTGTAGATCCTTCAACCCGAAGCCGCGAGAGTGCGAACCCCGCATAGTATGCGGGACCGAAGTTGACTGACTGAGAGGGAACACACTGGATTAGGCTGCCATTGTGAACAAAAGACTATGGTCGAGTTATTTATTCTATACATCAAACCGAGTGTTAAAATCTATTGACATTAAAGGGTTGTAATAAATATTGTGTTGACACGTCTGTTTGTGTTGCTTGAAAAGGTGTTTTTTTTTTCACTTCATTCACAAATGTGCAACTTAGACCAGATCTATGCTTTCCCTCCCAGAGAGAGGCAGCAAACTCGCAGGCGATCTAAAGCTTGACATGACATGGCTCAGCTCAGTGTACATCTCCTTTTCACTAAGCACCATTGAGGCTTTCTCTGTTGTATTACCAATGGGAATAATGTCCATTTGGCACGGAACAAAGGAGGACATTTACATCACAAGAGACCTTGTACACTCCTGATAGTAAACGCATAAGAGGAACACTACAAGCTGGGGACAAAACCAGACAAAACAAAGGAAGGGCTTTTACTATGAGGCTTAGAAAAGAAAGGATTTTTAATGTATACCGATGTAGATGAAATGCAATAAGGGTATTAGATGGAGGCATTCAGTTGCATCTGCGCCCTCTCACTCAGCTCTCAGAGAATAACAACACACTGCAGATAGAGCCTTAGCTCATATCTCCGTGATCCCCTCTGTTCTTCCTGAACCAATGTACTGCATGTCTAGTATTAGATTTTTCCGCTACTACAAAATGGAACAGGAACTCTGAGAGAACTGTTGCCGAAATACACCCATTTGATCATCAGGGCAAGACCATTTGTGTTTAGGTATGATGAGGTCATCATCTCTCAGAAAATACACGCACTGGACATTGTTCATCTATCTATGCATTATTCCCTAGGCTGGCTGAAGGACACTGAATTGTCAGAAGCAAGGTCATCTTCCCAGAAAGCGTTGTGTTCCTTTCCTGCTCCAGCCCACACCTGCAGGTTCAATAACATGACTCTGATCTCCACGCAAGGCTTCCCGGGCTACTACACCAAGATGAGATTCCTGTCCACAAGATGCGATACCTGCAGCTTACCTTACTATTATTCAAGGTCTACATGGAAGACTGTCGTCATCAATGTCAACGGAAATCAGAGCTTGGGAATCGTTTTGATCTCACGGACACAGAAATGGCCTGTACTACAAATGTACCCAGACACAGAATATTAACTGTATTCGCCTATCAAACACACCTTTCAGAAGGCTCTATAAAAGCTTTAACATACTACATAATGAACATCTGTTGTAGACTGTGCCAAGCTGACTAACCCACAGCCATGGCTACTGTGACAGGGACAATACCCATCTGTCTCTCCGCTCCTGGATCAACGTGATGACGGGCAAGATGGTGGGCATCGACAGGGCAGTCAAGCACGTGCTGATCTTCTATACAGGCCAGCAGTACCAGGTTAGAAGGAAATATAACACACTGGTATACTACAGGGGTGAGAACAAATTTTGCCTCGGGAGCCGCATTCGGTCTTCAGTGAGGTCCGCAATGATAATTTCTTCGCTGTCAAAATTTGCTAAAAAATTGTCCTCTTAATATCAATATTTTTATTTATTTTCTATGCTCCCTGACTGTCTAGATTTAATTTAGGGGATTATTAGTGAGCTGAACACTGTTGGCTTTAGTTATTTTAAAGAATATTAAGTTTGAATTGGACCCCCTCACTGTCATGCCCTGACCTTAGAGCTTTTTATGTCTCTATTTTGGTTTGGTCAGGGTGTGATTTTGGGTGGGCATTCTATGTTCTATTTTCTATGTTTTGGTATTTCTTTGTTTTGGCCGGGTATGGTTCTCAATCAGGGACAGCTGTCTATCATTGTCTCTGATTGGGGAACCATACTTAGGTAGCCCTTTTTCCCTCCTTTCGTGGTGGGTAGTTAACTGCGTTAGAGGCTTCGTAGCCCTGTTAAGCTTCACGGTCGTTTTGTATTGTTTATTGTTTTGTTGGCGACATCCAAAATAAAATGAATATGTTCGCTCACCACGCTACACTTTGGTCTTATTCCAGCATCGGCCGTGACAGTCGCGGGCCGGATGTTTGACACTTCTGGTCTACTATGTAATAGTGTCAGGTGAAAAGCACACTGTCCTCTATTTTAAAAAACGCAATGGTAAATCTTAGTGCTGGTGGTAGCGTTGTAGGGTTCAGGGGTGTGTCAGAAATATTTTTGCTATTTTCACAACCGTACAGTAATGATGGGCGCAATAGCTGGCGGTGGCGCTAAAGGACTAGATGTTGATGAATAAACAAGTTGTTGGTGTGTCGAGGCTTGGCCCCTGACTGGCCAATCAGAACGTGCTCCATGGCTAAATATGTGGTTGCTTCAAGTTGTGTATTTACCTTTTTTTATGTATTCCATTGTCATCAATTCCAATTCAAAAGTTAGTCCGTTATAACCTAGTTCGTTAAATAGCCTTCGCCATGTTTGATCATGTTGAACATGTCTGTAGTCCACATTGATCTAATTGCATTGCTTCAATATGGAAATACATTGTTAAACAGGCTATAGCATTCACACTGACGTAGGGGCTAGGCCTACTGTAAATTGCCATCTGGACATGGACATGGCAAAAGTAGTCAATCATCAAGATTAAATTATCTAAGCTATTGTGTATATAAGAACTTGCTTTAAATAGGCTAAATACAGTTACAGGCACCATAATTGCTCCGTGGGCGTATAATACAGACAAGGCAACTAAGACTATGGAGGGTTTTACGCACATCCCAACTTTTCATAGGAGCTGGATAAAGATCCAATATAAAGACAAATGGGGAATGTCCACTCTCCATTATACTGCTTGCAAATGTAATGTTTTACAAACCTCATGGAACCATCTTACAGATCGTATTTGCACTTCTCCAGAAATAGCAGACGAAGTTGCATTGCATTCGAGCAATGTACATTCTCACCATAGACGGGTTGGCAGAAGGCCATGTGGTATTATGATTCTGAACAGTCAGATAACTAGCAACAACGACAAGAAGCTGCCACGTGGGGAATCGTAGGTTGGCTCGTTTCTGAGCGTTGTATCATGTTCTTGATACCGTGTATTGTTTTGAGGTGTTTTGACTCATGTCAATGCTAATACGGCTAAAATGAGCTATCTAGATAACCAGCAACTTTAACGATGTATTGGAGAGACAACAAGTGCTCAAGGTGCAAATTGTATTTATGTTTTCAATAAACATTTGGAGACAAAATAGTTTACATGGCGGTCAACAGTCTAAGCCAACCCCGCCCGATAGTTGAGCATGCCTCGGTTTTGTTACTAAACAACCAACCCGTCTATAAACCCATAGACGGTGAATCTTTATATTAAGTGTGGTTTTTTTATCAAATTAAATGAAAAACAAATCTGTTTTTCAAACAAACAATATTTCTAAATAGGATTTGGTCAGAAACACGATATCATATACCGCTTCTCCCGTTCCATGGCACTGTAGGCTTAAATTTCTTTATGTATAACATTCACATGTCTCTACGAAATACTAGCTCCTCTCAATTTGTATCATTGCCAATGTGCGAGGCAGATTCTCAAAAAGTCTGCCGTTGATATGGCATACACAGGTAAGTTTCCAAACCTGGTGTTTGGATGGGAAATGCCAAAAGCGGCAGCATTTACATGACAAAAAAACTAACGTGCGTTTGACACTGCCACTTCCTTAGCGCCAGACGAAAATAGAGCCCTCTGTTTCTATAGGTAGAACAAGTTATTTCGACAATTTCTTAACGCCCTGATGCTGTACTGATGACATACCCTGCTTTTTCTGTTTACATGCACAATGTTGAATGATTGCTGTGAGGATTTCTAGATTCATCCCTGCTAGGTTCCCTGTGCCGCTGGTGTGGCCATAAGCCAACTTCCTCGCAACAGCCAGCTCCTAGCCCTGCCGTAGATAGACCGGGCCCGTCCCATCCAACCTCTTCACCCTCAACAACCACCACGACTGGGTGACAGTCTACCAGTGGCTGCTGATGAACTTTGTAGAGCTGGAGGGTATGAATGTAGCCTGGGTACCAGTCTGTTTGTGCCATCATTCCAGTCCTTGCCACTCCTTGTCATGCCAAGCAAATGTTGAGGAGTGGCACAAACAGACTAATAACCAGGCTAGCTCCTGAGAGTATTCAGACCCCTTGACTTTTACCACATTTTGTTACGTTACGGTCTTATACAGAAATGGATTAAATAAAAAATGGTCCTCATCAATCTACACACTATACCCCATAATGAAAAAGCGAAACAGGTTTTTATACATTTGTAAAAAAAATTTTTACAGAAATACCTTATTTACATAAGTATACAGACCATTTTCTATGAGACTCGAAATTGAGCTCAGGTGCATCCTGTTTCCATTGATCATCCTTGAGATATTTCTACAACTTTATTGGAGTCCACCTGTGGTAAATTCAATTGATTGGACATGATTTGGAAAGGCACGCACCTGTCTATGTAATGTCCCACAGTTGACAGTGCATGTCAGAGCAAAAACAAAGCCAGGAGGTCGAAGAAATTGTCCGTAGAGCTCCGAGACAGGATTGTGTCGAGGCACAGATCTGGGGAAGGGTACTAAAACATTTCTGCAGCATTGAAGGTCCCCCAAGAACACAGTTGCCTCCATCATTCTGAAATTGAAGAAGTTTGGGCCCACCAAGACTCTTCCTAGAGCTGGCCACCTGGCCAAACTGAGCAATCGGGGGAGAAGGGCCTTGGTCAGGGAGGTGACCAAGAACTAATGGTCACTCTGACAAAGCTCCAGAGTTCATCTGTGGAGATGGGATAACTTTTCAGAAGGACAACCATCTCTGCAGCACTCCACCAATCAGGTCTGTCTGGTAGAGTGGCCAGACGGAAGCCACTCCTCCGTAAAAGGCACATGACAGGCCGCTTGGAGTTTGCCAAAAGACACCTAAAGGACTCTCAGACCATGAGAAACAAGATTCTCTGGTCTGATGAAACCAAAATGTAACACTTTGGCCTGAATGCCAAGTGTCACGTCTGGAGGAAACCTGGCACCATCCCTACGGTGAAGCATGGTGGTGGCAGCATCATGCTGTGGGGTTGTTTTTCAGTGGCAGGGATTAGGGGACTAGTCAGGATCGAGGGAAAGATAAACGGCGCAAAGTACAGAGAGACTCTTGATGAAAACCTGCTCCAGAGCGCTCAGAACCTCAGACTAGGGCGAAGGTTCACCTTCCAACAGGACAACGACCCTAAGCACACAGCCAAGACAACGCAAGAGTGGCTTCGGGACAAGTCTCTGAATGTCCTTGAGTGGCCCAGCCAAACCTCGGACTTGAACCCGATCGAACATCTCTGGAGAGACCTTAAAATAGCAGCGACGCTCCCCATCCAACCTGACAGAGCTTAAGAGGATCTGCAGAGAAGAATGGGAGAAACTTCTCTAACACAGGTGTACCTAGCTTGTCGCGTCATACCTAAGAAGATTCGAGGCTGTAATCGCTGCCATAGGTGCTTCAACAATGTACTGAGTAAAGGGTCTGACTACTTATGTAAATGTTATATTTCAGTGTTTTTACTTTTAATACATTTGCTAAAACCTGTTTTTGCTTTGTCATTATGGGGTATTGTGTGTAGATTAATGAGGGGGGAAAACTATGTACTCCATTTTAGAATAAGGCTGTAACGTAACAAAATGTGGAAAAAGTCAAGGCGTCTGAATACTTTCCGAATGTACTGTATGTAGGAAGTGCCAAAAGCATGATAACCCCCTTACATTAATTCCCACTGATGTGCCATTATTCAATAGGATATGAATAATAACGGTAATTAGTGAGAAGGGGGAAATCTTTCATCTCTCTCAACCAGCTCTGCCTCCTCCATCTCCCTCCATTTACAGGGTGATATTAATTTCTGAGAGCTTGTGTCCCAAGTGGTAATCTATTCCTTAAATAGTGCACTACTTTTGACCAGAGCCTATGGGCCCTGGTCAAAAGTAGTGCACTATAAAGGGAATAGGGTGCCATTTGGAACGTAGATAGAGAAAAGGTTTTCTGTTTTCTGCTGATGAAAAGACTGATGTCATTAAGTGGAATTAATCTTTTTCCTCTGAAGGAATATGAGATGTGCAGTGATCCAGATTAAGCCTATTATATTCACTAATTAGGGGATCTGTTCATTATGGAGGATATCATTACAAAATGCAAATGACTGTTACTACGAATTGAATGTTGTAGACAGAATGAAAATGTGTTGGAAATGGCTGTATTTTATTTGTTCCTTATTCCCCCTCAAATTTTTTGAAAGGAATGGAGGAATAATAACGAATATAAATCATAGAAATACAACACGCATTTAAAGTGCAGTATTGTACTATGCAGTGGCTTTGCTGTAGCTATCCACTTCAGCACCATGGACAGGGGCACAGAAAAGAACTGGAAAACAGTGAGGGCCTTCAATAAACTGCTTTCTGTTTCTACAAAAGTGATTTTAAATAAATTACTTCATTCAGGCACAAGCTCTAATCAACTGGGACGCAACCATTGTTGTTCCTCCCATTTAGGATAATACGCCCATGGGTAGGGATGCCTACCTCGAGCAGAAAGCTGTCACTTCCGAAGCCTGTGCATCAAAGGACCCATTCACTGAGGCTAAACTCATTTAGATCCTCCTTTTGCTGTCATTATTAGCATAATTGTGTTTTCATCACCAAGGCATGTCTTACATACAGAGGCTGAGCTGTAAGAATTCAGAGGTCACTGGGATAGCTGCTCTCATCTTGCCCCCCCCCCACCCCACCCCACCCCACCACCACCACAGCTCTTCACTGACAAGGAGAAGATTAGGCAGTCTTTGTTTGGTTGCCTTGCCCCCTTGTTGCCAAGTGACCTGATCTTCCCCATCCACGTAGCGTCTGAGTAATTTGGTTGGCTGTAGTAGATTTCAACCAATCCTCTTTTTGTGATTGTAAATTGCATCAAAGCTCACTATTCATTCAATCTCTGTTCTTTGTTTGAATGTCTAGTTTTTATGTTGGCGCGACAGGTAATACCATCATCACAGCAACACCATCGATGTGTACACCCGTGTGGGGATTCTGTTAAGCCTGGGTGTTGAAGGCTTTCGTATCCACTTTCCCACTGATGAGGCTCTAGCTGCAGCCTCATCTCCTGCTTCAGTAACCACACGGGGGAGAAGGCCTTGGAGAACAGTGGGGTCCATGTTCACCACAACTGCTTTCTGGCCCAGATGAATGACGGACAGCACCCTGAGTCAATCACCTTCGTGTCGTTCACCAGTGACAGTCAACCTCTCAGGCTGGAGTGCTCTTTAAGTGCAACTCAACAGCTCTGAGAGAAAAGAGGGGCTCTTACTAGGGTACAGTAACCTTATACTTGATTCAGTGAATTGTTGAAGAGATCTCTAAAAGGGATTGTACAAAAGTGGTTTTGTGGTCTTTTTTCTCCAAAGTGCTTTAATCGTTGTTGTTTTCTTATTGCCCATTTTTATTGTCGATTTCATCCTCTTATGAGCAGTGTAAAATAGCTGGTAGAAAAGGGTTTTGATACAAATTTAGTAAAACTGTTCACATCCTTGATTTCTTGTGGGTTTTCATGAGCCTCTCCTCCAATGGGGTGGACTACGATGCCTTTCAGGCCAACAACAATGCCTGTCTGGTGTGCGATGGTCGACTGGTCATAGACACCACCTTCCATACCAGTGACTCCACCATCCGTGCCGTTGGGCCTCTGACCAAGTTTCCCCGGCACTACCACTCAGACCAGTGGTCCCACTCCAGATTCAACTCCAGGGAGGTGGTCCAGGAGCTGGCTGCCCTTCTTCGACCTCACCCTGGAACCTGCCATCAACCCTCCAGCCGACCTGGACCGCCTCATCACCAACTACACACAGGCCAAGATTTAAGGCCTCATGCCGTCCAACAAGTGCCTTATGATGCTTATCCAAAAATAATGCATTAAATCACAGATTGGGCACATGTTGGACAGTATAGCAGATTGGACAGAACAGCAGCCTCTGGTAAGACACGGGGCGGGCGACAATGTATTTCTGTAAACAACAGCTGGTGCACGATATCTAAGGGAGTCTCAAGGTTTTGCTCACCTGAGGTAGAGTACCTCATGATAAGCTGTAGACCACACTATCTACCTAGAGAGTTTTCATCTGTATTTTTCGTAGCTGTCTACATACCACCACAGTTCGATGCTGGCACTAAAACCGCACTCAATGAGCTGTATACGGCCATGAGCAAACAGGAAAACGCTCATCCAGAAGCGGCACTCCTAGTGGCCAGGGATTCTAATGCAGGGAAACTTAAATCAGTTTTACCTAATTTCTATCAACATGTTAAATGTGCAACCAGAGGTAAAATAATTCTAGACCACCATTACTCCACACAAAGAGACGCGTACAAAGCTCTCCCTCGCCCTCCATTTGGCAAATCTGATCATAATTCTATCCTCCTGATTCCTGCTTACAAGCTAAAATGTAATCAGGAAGCACCAGTGACTCGGTCTATAAAAAAAAGTGGTCGGATGAAGCAGATGCTAAACTACAGGATTGTTTTGCTAGCACAGACTGGAATATGTTACGGGATTCTTCCGATGGCATTGAGAAGTACACCACGTCAGTCACTGGCTTTATCAATAAGTGCATTGAGGACGTCATCGCCACAGTGAATGTACGTACATACCCCAACCAGAAGCCATGGATTACAGGCAACATTCGCACTGAGCTAATGGGTAGAGCTGCCGCTTTCAAAGAGCGGGACTCTAACTGGGAGCTTATAAAGAACTCCCTCTATGCCCTCCGACAAACCATCAAACAGTCAAAGCTTCAATACAGGACTAGGATCGAATCATACTATACTGGCTCCAACACTCGTCGGATGTGGGCCTGCAAACTATTACAGACTATAAAGGGAAGCACAAATTAGAACTGCCCAGTGAAATGAGCCTACCCGATGAGTTAAATAACTTCTATGCTTGCTTCGAGGCTAGGAACACTGAAACATGCATGAGAGCATCAGCTGTTCCGGACAACTGTGTGATCACGGTCTCCACAGCCGACGTAAGACCTTTAAACAGGTCAACATTCACAAGACCGCAGGGCCTGACGGATTACCAGGACGTGTACTCCGAGCATGCGCTGACCAACTGGCAAGTGTCTTCACTGACATTTTCAACCTCTCCCTGTCTGAGTCTGTAATACCAATATATTTCAAGCAGACCACCATAGTCCCTGTGCCCAAGAACACAAAGGTAATCTGCCTGTATGACTACCAACCCGTAGCACTCATGTCTGTAGCCATGAAATGCTTTGAATGGCTGGTCATGGCTCACATCAACACCATTATCCCAGAAACCCTAGAAATCCACTCCAATTTGCATACCGCACCAACAGATCCACAGATAATGCAATCTCTATTGCACTACACACTGCCCTTTCACACCTGGACAAAAGGAACACCTATGTGAGAATGCTATTCATTGACTACAGCTCAGTGTTCAACACCATAATGCCCTCAAATCACTAAGCTAAGGACCCTGGGACTAAACACCTCCCTCTGCAACTGGATCCTGGACTTCCTGACGGGCCACCCCCACATGGTAAGGGTAGGTAACGACACATCCGCCATGCTGATCCTCAACACGGGGGCCCCTCAAGGGTCCGTACTCAGTCCCCTCCTGTACTCCCTGTTCACTCATGACTGCACGACTCCAACACCATCATTAAGTTTGCTGATGACACAACAGTGGTAGGCCTGGTCACTGACAACGATGAGACAGCCTTTGGGAGGAGGTCAGAGACCTGACCATGTGGTGCAAGGACAACAACCTCTCCCTCAACGTGATCAAGACAAAGGAGATGATTGTGGACTACAGGAAAAGGAGGGCCGAGCACGCCCCCATTCTCATTGACGGGGCTGTAGTGGAGCAGGTTGAGAGCTGTGTCCACATCACCAACAAACTAATATGGTCCAAGCACACCAAGACTGTCGTGAAAAGGGAACAACAAAACCTATTCCCCCTCAGGAGACTGAAAAGATTTGGCATGGGTCCTCAGATCCTCAAAAGGTTCCACAGCTGCACCATCGAGAGCATCCAGATGGGTTGCATCACTGCCTAGTATGGTAACTGCTCGGCCTCTGACCGCAAGGCACCACTGAGGGTAGTGCGTACGGCCCAGTACATCACGGGGGCCAAGCTTCCTGCCATCCAGGACCTCTATACCAGGCGGTGTCAGAGGAAGGCCCTAAAAATTGTCAAAGACTCCAGCCACCCTAGTCATAGACTGTCCTCTCTGCTACCGCACGGCAAGTGGTACCGGAGCGCCAAGTCTAGGTCCAAGAGTCTCCTAAATAGCTTCTACCCCCAAGCCATAAGACTCCTGAACAGCTAATCAAATGGCTACCCAGACTATTTGCTACTCTCTGTTTATTATCTATGCATAGTCACTTTAATAACTCTTCCTACATGTACATATTACCTCAATTACCTCGAGACCGGTGCCCCTGCACATTGACTCTGTGCCGCTACCCCCTGTATATATAGCCCCGCTATTGTTATTTACTGCTGCTCTTTAATAATTTGTTATTCTTATCTCTTACTTTTTTTGGAGGTATTTTCCTAAAACTGCATTGTTGGTTAAGGGCTTGGAAGTAAGCATTTCACTGAAAGGTCTACATCTGACGTATCCGGCGCATGTGACATAAGATTTGATTTGTCTCATAGCATGAAACACATTTGAGAGAACTATTAGAGACAGCCTAGACGCTAAATAGAACTCAATTGATTGAACATGAAATTGATTTCAAATATGATTCAAAGAGCTGATATAGGCCCATGTAGCCCATGTATCTTTTAATACAGTCATCTCAGTTTTCATTTGAAGAATCATTTTATCCTTCACTTGTTTGTAACAATTTCAAATACTTTTAGCAACTTTGTGTTTTTGGTTGTGTAATCTATCGGCAGTCACTGTCTGACGGATAGAAGCAAGATGTTTGGGCTATGTTGAGAGGATATCTGTGACTAATGTGACGAGGAAGGGCAAAAAACATCTAACGATGCTCTACGAGTGGTCGAGACGAACGTTTTTAAGAGCCACGTTACTAACAAAGGCTCTAGGAAACCCTTCAGCTACTGAAGATACACCGTAAGAAGGTTCTAACAATTGTCTTAATGCTACAAAGGCTCTGGGAAACGAGGCCCTGATTGAGTCATACTTCTGATTAGAACTAATTGTACTTTTTTCTATCACTGTGTTGATGTATTGAAAACCACACATTAGCACATTGTCTATCCTGTTATGCAACATCTGTTCAGGAGACTTGTACTCCACATTTTTATGCAATGTTCCATTGTTCCCTGGTAATGGAATCTCTGAGCTACTCAGTTCTTTGTCATTATACTGTGTTTGATAATCAAACAACATTGACCTATTCTGTATTAGGTTAGTCACATGGTAAACAAGGTTATGTCAAGCAGTGTGTTTACAATACAATCACTTCTCTTTGTACTTTTTTTGAACGAATGAAATAGCTTTTTACATTTTTTTGTGGTAGAAATTCAATATCATCACCAGGCATTTCACTGCTCATTCTAAAGCATTTTCTGTTCCGCAGTGGTGAAAATGCACACTGTAACTATTTATTGCTCATCAAGTTACAAAGTTCCAAGTTATTATATTTTTTTATTATTATTACTAATATTATTATTAATTATTACCATTTGTTTTTGAAAATATTAAACTAATTAGGTACACTACATGGCCATAAGTATGTGGACACCTGCTCGTCAAACATCTCATTCCAAAATCATGGGCATTAATATGGAGTTGGTCCCCCCTTTGCTGCTATAACAGCTTCCACTCTTCTAGGAAGGCTTTCCACTAGATGTTGGAACATTGCTGCTGGGACTTCCATTGAGCCACTCAACCATTTCTGTATGGACCTCGCTTTGTGCACGGGTGCATTGTCATGCTGAAACAGGGAAGGGCCTTCCCCAAACTGTTGCCACAAAGTTGGAAGCACAGAATCGTCTAGAATGTCATTGTATGCTGTTACGTTAACATTTCCCTTCACTGGAACTAAGGGGCCTACCCCAAACCATGAAAAACAACCCCAGACCATTATTCCTCCGTCACCAAACTTTACAGTTGGTACTATGCATTCGGGCAGGTAGCGTTCTCCTGGCATTCGCCAAACCCAGATTAGTCCGTTGGACTGCCAGATGGTGAAGCGTGATTCATCACTCCAGAGAATGCGTTTCCTCTGCTCCAAAGTAAAAATGGCGGCGAGCTTTACACCACTCCAGCCGACGCTTGGCATTGCACATGGGGATCTTAGGCTTGTGTGCGGCTGCTCGGCCATGGAAACCCATTTCATAAAGCTCCCGACGAACAGTTATTGTGCTGACGTTGCTTCCAAAGGCAGATTGGAACTCGGTAGTGTGTTTTCTTTCCCCAGTTTTTTTTCCAGCTGAGCCAGGGCAGAAATTTGACTAACTGACTTCTTATGACGGTGCCACGTTGAAGGTCACTGAGCTTTTCAGTAAGACCATTCTACTGACAATGTTTGTCTATGGAGATTGCATGGCTGGGTGGCCGATTTTATACACCTGTCAGCAACAGGTGTGGCTGAATAGGCCGAATCCACTAATTTGAAGGGCGTCCATATACTTTTGTATATATAGTGTATTTCACACCATCCCACATTTCTTAACATGGAAGCATTATTTTCAAGCTCACTGTAAGCAAGATACTGTATGTCTGTATTGGACGCATGCCTGGGGTTTCATTGTCTATTGGCATTAGTAAACACATAAACCTCTGTTTAGCTGTACTATCTGCTTTTAATATCTGTACACCAAAAGACTGCCAGGAGGATACAGTTATCTCCATGCTACCAAACCAGACATCGAGCAAAGGCCATCTTGACCCTGTAGAGGTAAGTACTATTTTAAACGCTCACTAGAAAGTGCATGGCTTGATCTTTTTTCCCCACATCGGTATGCATTTCTCTTTGTGACGTAATTCAACTGCTCATTTTGCAAAGTGCGATCTAGGATTTCTCTCTCAATTACTTTGATCATTGGAACATTTTAGTAAGAGATATGAAAAGGATAGGGATCATTTTTTGAAGTTCTCATACAAGTTGTGCTGTTAACAGCAACACTGGAATCTATCTGATCCGGCCTATTTTCCCCAGGGCCGAGAGATCCTGACTGGCCGCATAGAGACTGGCAACTACTTCCACCTGCACCTGAACCAGTACGACATGGTGGAGACCATCACCTGTTTGTCACTGAAGCCTCTCCCAGTGTCCAACTACATGTGTCTCTATGGGAAACATGAGCTGTTGCTCAACCACCTGTGTTCCCGGTATGATGAAGGCCTGGTTCACGACCTCTACAGGTAGCTGCTCTGGCTGTTTACATTACAGAGAGGAGAGGGAGGAAGTGGGGCTGTTCAGGTCACTGGAAAGATATAGTTACATTTCAAATGTTTACAGACAAGTATGGTATAGGGAGTAGTGAAGCAATGCTTGTCTTTATTAGTTGTAGAAATCAGCCTCTTGAAGTAGGCAGCTCTCTCAGATATTATCCCCTGTCAGTGTTTCCTGGTTGGCTATAATTTGAAGATCTGTGTGTGAGTGACCTCATTTCTGATGTTTCAACACAAGCAACCCTCAGATATAGGAGTCATTGTCCCTGGGTCTAATCTGTTTATGCAGGTCCCTAATCTGCTTTTCTGCTCTATGGAGGAGACAATGGCTTAGCCACCCTGCAGTGGTCATAAGGCTCTGTAACACATATTAAATCTGGATTTTTCACTGGACCTTGTCATGGCTCTGAATAAGGCCACTCTCAATGTCATTATTGAAGCTGACTGAACACATCATGAACCGGTAAAATAATTGATTGACAATGTTGCTGCTGCTGTTGTTGGGGGTTATTAGATGAACGCACTAACTGTGTGTGGATGTGTTTAGCTATACTTGTGGGGACCAGAAGAATTTGACCAACTGGTGACATGTTGTTAGTCGTCACAAGGAAAAATACTATTTCTAAGGGGTTTAGGGTTAGAATTATTGTTAGGATTAGGGGTTAAGGTTAGGTTTTGGTGTTAAGGTTAGTGTGTGTGTGTGGGTCTGCGTGCGTGTGTGGTTTTGTAGTTATTTCAAGGAGAAATGGTGCTTGGCAGTATATCATGATCACTTTGTGGACTTTGAGCAGGAAATGCACCCACTCATGGAATCAAGTGTAGGTTTGATTTCTCGCATATTTCTCGACTCATATTCATAAGGATAATGTGTAATACGTTTTAGTGTTTGCTTGTCATTTGCATGACTATTTGTCTACCAATATTATTTGTTATATTTAGGGGATTTTTTGAAGGGGTAAGTAAAATAGAAAGGACACTTTTAATGGAGCCTTTCTCCGGGACCATGATGATGTGTCCATTCCAGAGCTGATTCAGAGAATGGTGGATGAAGATGGACATTATTGAGCCAAACATGTTTCTCAAGAAGGTGTTTGAGGAAAGCGGAGGTCTGGCTTCCCTGAGGACCAGCTATCTGAATTACCGAAGGTACAACAGATACCATGTAACCATGGATGCCCAGCCTGGACTACTGTAATGGCTCCTCAATGTTATCTTGCCTCAACCCACTTTTCCAATTAAATCTTTCTCACATGGAAATGTTGCATCTTTTTTATTTAATGAAAATGTTCTGGAATCAACTGTAGTGAAAACATTGACATTAAAATTAGTTAATTGAACTGAAAATACAATAGCCAATGTTCTAAATAAGCCTGGCCTCAAAGACTAGAAGCAACATAGTAAATGTAAATCTGTGACACTCAAATTAGTATGATATATTTGGGATCATTACATAACACAGAAGGTTACCAAAAACTAAATGTGGGATGTTTTGTCGGGGGGATGGTTGGGTGTATAACGCGAACGTTTAGCAACCCAAAGGTTGTGTGTTCAAATCACATCAAGGACAACTACTTGGCATATTAGCTAACCCTAACTCCTAACCTTAACCCCTATATAATGTCCACCTTGCCAACGTTAGCCACACAAAAAAAATGAATTTGTAACATGTCATAGATATTGCAAATTGGTAACATATTGTAGTAATTGCAGTTCGTAACATATCATTCAAATCGTAATTAGTAACATATCATATGAAATGGATGATGGATATCCCTAAATTAATAGATACCATACAAACATAACATTTCATACTAACTTGAGACAGATTTGCGTTTTCTATTTACATCTACCCCAGAGAAAACAAAACAGAATCCTAAAATAAATATTGTCTTTAAGTTAAAAAAAAAAAGTGACAAGGAATTGCCAAATTCAGCTTTCTCACAACAACAAGTCAACAGTTTTTTTTTCTTCTGAAATTCGCCTTGAATAGGCTAGGCCTACTCGAAGTTGTGACTGTAAAGGTAATTGGAATGACTGATAAGGACCTGACCTAGGCCTGGAGATGAAAGTGCGAGGGCGAGGAGGGGGTTCTATATTCTACAGCTGTATGGTAATGTGCCCAAAATCTTCACTGCCTCTCTTTGCGCAGCACACGCCACCAAACAAATAGCCGCACACGCGCCTCAGTGTATGGGGTCGCTCACGCGTTTATCACATAGCTCGGTAAGATCAACGTTAATGGGGAGAACGAGAATATATGAATTTATAAAATGACACCCAATGAATTGTGTCGTATCTCGACTCGCCAGTTTTAATGCAAACAATTTTACAGAGGAAGGCAATGTAGATCTATAGGTCATGTAATTTTTAAGTCGCTCTGGATAAGAGCGTCTGCTAAATGACTTAAATGTAAATGTAATGTAAGAATAAACATTTTCCAAACACTTTAAGAGTTTTCCCAATGAAAAAAATCTTTGCATCATATGGTCCTAGGCTAATTACCCTTTTCCTAACTAAATGAAATCTTCCAGATGTGTGTGATTGTTTTAATTCGTAGCTTATGTGTGTGATTTCATTAGGCCTATTTGATAATTATGTTGCCGAAGGCCTACACTTAATACTCAAAGGCGCTTTTGCCTCGACATATTTGTTTTTTCTGAATTGATCATAAATCATTTCACGTAGCCCCATTTCAGATTACTTTGACCAACTTTTTTGTTGTTGTAGCCTATACATATTTAGGCCTATTAACAACTGGTGAAGTCTAGGCCATTCCAATAACCAATTCCATTGCATACAAAAATATATTATTGAGTGAAATTCTGTCAACAGTGTGTCATCGCAGTAGACACAAAAACACTTGCAAGACATGTGGTTTATGGCACAGTGGAATTAAATCTTGTCGCATTAACCAAACTAGACAAATCTTCTCATTCATCGCCATGGTGGTGGGTAGCCTAAGCTATATTTTAGAGATGGGATATGATTTGACCCTGAAGGAATTGGGTTTGACTGTTTTAACGGAGAGATAATCATGGTTTGGCCCATTTAGAGACCGTCCGCTTTGTCCAAACTGCACTGATTACGCACAGCACGCGCCGACAGTATCTCTTGGCCAGATTGCTTTTGGGGCCCATTTTACCGTGCAATTTCCTTTTCAATCACAAGCGGTATAGGCCTACAGCTTGCACAAGCGCGGCCATTGTAATGCAAAACAGGAAACCCCTTTTTATTAATTATGTATGCGTAAAATGACTGCTTCATATGTCCACAGTTCAACTGTCGTATCCAACACATGTCGCTATGAATGCCTTAAAAATGTTTATTTTGTCGCTGCTTAATATATTTGCTTGTTTGGGCTTTTAAAATTGTGTGTTTTTATGGGATAGCCTATGCTATACAACTTGTTTGAATATAGGTTGCCAATAAATAATTTGCCGAAATGGTTTAGCCTCGAATAAGGTTGAATGTGTATGCAATTGAAGCAGACTAAAACATGCAACTCAACATTGTGTGTGTGTGCGTGTGTCTGCACTGGAAATAATATGTTGAGTATGGCCTACTAATAAACAACACCAACCTCAGAATCTTTGTCATTGTCCGTCAATCAGGCACCCCTACCTAATTTAGATTTTAGATTCTGATGGTTGTTGTGTAGTGACGGACGTCTCCTTTTTGGCATATCAGAGCCCCCCCCCCCCCCCCCCCCCCCCCCCCTTTCAAAAAAAGGAGACACAAAGCCGAGGCACGCGTGCATTTCTATATGAACTCATCAGACCGTAAAAAAAGAGGGTCCCGGCGTGTGCCTGTAACGGGATAGGGAGGGGGGCAATGAGCGCCTAGTAATATAATACAAACTCAGGTACATCTGTTTAGAAATCTGCAAATCCTCCTACATTTCCACCCGAAACCAAGCCCACCTCTCCACCCTTCCCACCCACTCGCAAATCCATAGGGATCTTGGTTCCATCTGATTGGTTGGGGATGAGGCAACAAGGGGCGAGAACAATGTCATCATGTCTCCTTAAAAAGAGTGCAGCTATGTCGTGGTAAAAGCATCTCGGGAAGAGAACGAATCAATAGCAGGGGACGGTGAAAATCAAAGTGTCCGATGTGTCTGTGATAATAACCCGAACCTGGATTTTATTTCAACATCATCTGTGGGTCCAAAGTGCCTTATTCGTTCCGTCCACCGCAAAAATGCCAAGAGGCTTTTTAGTGAAAAGGAACAAGAAAGCGAACCCTGTGTCTTACAGGGTGCGCTCTGACGAAGAGGAGCAGGGACAACTAATACACGCTTTACAGAGTCCAAAAGACGCACTACAGTCGGAGGCTCTCGCATCCTTCCCTGCGCGCGCGGCAGCAGCATCCGTGTTCTGCGAGGCATCAGCCACAGCAGCGGCACCCGGACATGACGCTAAACCCGTTCAGTTTGGGAACCCGGAGGCATTGTACCAGGCGCTCTACAGCCCCACCCGGCCCGTCAGTAAGGACCATGAACGGGCATATTTTGAGAGAAGTTTAAATCTAGGCTCACCTGTGTCTGCTGAATCCTTTCCCACACCTGCAGCGCTCACCACTTTAGATAATCTCTTTGCCCCAGTGGACCTAAAAATCGGTACCAGTAACAGCAACCGGACCGGGACAACCACGAACCCAATCCCACCCGCTGTCACCGGGAATGGCACCAAAAGGCCTTCGAGCGACACCGAGCGTAAAAACAAGCCTCCATCCAAAAAAAACAAAGCTATCAGGAAGCTACACTTTGAAGACGAGATGACCACATCGCCCGTGCTTGGCCTCAAAATTAAAGAGGCGCTTGTCGACCAAAAACCCAGACCACAGCCGGCAGCAGGTGACAAACCCCTCGGTGAGTTCGTCTGTCAACTGTGCAGAGAAGCATATGGCAACCCGTTCGCGCTGGCCCAGCACAAGTGCTCCAGGATTGTGAGAGTTGAATACAGATGCCCTGAATGCGATAAGGTGTTCAGCTGCCCGGCGAACCTAGCCTCCCACAGGCGCTGGCACAAACCAAAGCCACAGAATACAGCGTCAATATCTGGCGCGCAAAATATTAAATCCCAGAGTGATAAGATGCCGGCGATTGATAAGGCTGTGTCTGAAGAAATAAAGCTCCGGAGCGAAAGAGACTCACCCAGCCCCGGGCTGTCAGAGTCGGGATCAGTTACATCAGAGGAGGGTCTCTATGATTGTCATCACTGTGGGAAAAAGTTTAAACGCCAGGCATACCTGAGAAAGCACATCCTATCTCAACATGCCACATCCTCCCACGACACCAGCAGCGAGGACCATGATGCCTATCCATCATCCCAAAGCGAGGGAAAGCCCAGTGACCAAACTCCAAGCCACGCACCATTGAATCTGAGTTCCTCAGGGTGCCACCTGTGCCCTGTTTGCGGAGAGAACTTCCCCAACAGAGTCAACCAAGAAAGGCATATCCGTCTCCTCCACTCCTCGCAGGTCTACCCATGCAAATACTGCCCTGCCATGTTCTACAGTTCACCGGGACTTACACGGCACATCAACAAATGTCATCCCTCAGAAAACAGGCAGGTGATCCTCCTTCAGATGCCTGTGCGCCCAGCCTGTTGAACCTGTGCCTTTACGCATGGAAGTCATGTGCGTGAAGTTCGACTCCATCATCAGCCTGTGCGTTTAATAAAGGTGGATTTTAAATCCTGTTTGGAGCTTGAATTCTATATTTTTCAGACTCATCTTAGTTGATCTAAAGAAAGTAAAGCATTAGACTGTTAACTTATTTTTCTAGTATCTCTGCACAAGTGCTTTTGCATTAGCTTCTAGACCTAAGAAAGGGATATCCTAGCTGTACCGTTGTCATAAAATTGCCTTTTAATTCACAGGCTGGACATGTATCTATTAGCTTTATTATAGCTTGTGAATCTGTGGACATTCCATTTTAGCTTTGTCTCTGAACATAATACAATTTGAAAAGTTTTCCCTATCCATCAATGCCTTGGATTAGAGCTCTTGTACACACCTGCTGTAAAACTGCCTTAATTTATGTGTCGAATAATGATTGTTTTTAATGTCTTATTTATCATTGGCCAGATATTGTATCATTACTGTTATTTACATACTGTATTGCCAATATACTACAAGTAAACCATCATGATTTTTATTTATTTATTTATTGAGCTTATCTTACGTAAATGATTGTTTTGTGTGATTTATGTGTGACTCATTAATGTATTTCTTCATGCCATAGCAAAAGTATCCTTTTTACTTATTTATATCAAGTTTACATGGATACCGAGAATGGTTTATGAGTGAATTAGGCTACAATCTAATGACCTTGAGCTTATAAAACATTCTCTTCAACGCTCTTAAACGCAATCATATTGTTTCCCTCTGGTTGTTTTGTACCTATAAGCTCTTACCGCGTTTGTATGTTTCTGCAGTATTTGCTAAATGTCCAAATAATAAAAGCAAAAAAATCCATATTGTTTGACTAACTTGGACTAATTTATGTTTTCTGACCTGAGCTTAGGTAGGACCTTGCAGCCATAGTGCTGGTGTCAACACCATATTGTAGTGCATGTCACTATTGCCAGTAAGTAAATGGACACAGCCTCGACTTGGTACTGCATGGTCGGTCAGTGAGGGAGCACAGGGCAGTGCAGGTGTTTAGCAGGTGGCCAGACAGACACTTGACTGAGTTTGAAAGGCTCCCCCTCACTACACTGACTTTGTGTCTCAGGCTATCGTCTTCACACAAGAGGCAGCCTCCATTAGCGACATCCCATCGCAGCCTAGCAGCACAGAGCAGACCAACAGGGAGCAGAGATGGCACTACTGCACCAGATAGTGGTGTATGTATGTAAAGTTTCAATCAAGTTTATTTTATATAGCCCTTCGTACATCAGCTAATATCTCGAAGTGCTGTACAGAAACCCAGCCTAAAACCCCAAACAGCAAGCAATGCAGGTGTAGAAGCACGGTGGCTAGGAAAAACTCCCTAGAAAGGCCAAAACCTAGGAAGAAACCTAGAGAGGAACCAGGCTATGAGGGGTGGCCAGTCCTCTTCTGGCTATGTTTAGTCACTGCATCCCATCAGCACAGCAGAGGATAGTTAGAGAGGATACTGTGCTACTGTACGTCCTGTCACTACTAGGGCTACTTAGAAGTCACATACATGTTTTAGATATTATCAGACATTTAATTACAATCCACATAATAAACTATAAAAGTACATTTCCTAAAGAAAATGTGTGCGCTTGCTAGCTTGTTTTAAGGTATTTACGGTTGTGAAATAAGTTCTAGCAGTGGTAGCGACTACCGTAGTAATAGTAGTGACCTTTTATAGTTGAAAAAGTAGGTCGATGGAAAGATTGATTGATTGCTTGATTGACTGATAGATAGATAGCATGCCCGGAACATGTGAAAGTTGGTTTGGTGTCTGTAGCTTGAATGGTTTAAGCGTTACTATAACTGTGGGTTATTATTTTATGCTCATGTTAATAGTTCTAATTGATCTAGTTCAGAACATGTTAAAGTTGTTTTAATGTTTGAAGCTGAAATGGTTAAAGAGTAGTAGCATTTAAAATGTCTAACCACTGTCTTCTTGTGGTTGGCATCAAGCTTATTATAGTAAACTAAAGCTGAAATCAAAACTAACACTCTAATCGTGAAAAAACGATGTAGTAAACTGAAATAAAATAATGAACAAACCTGCTTGAAAAACTAAAACTATATTAAACTATTATCCTTGACTCCAAAACAAACTAAAATCTGGTGGGTAAATGTGGCCAGGAGATAGGAATGTTTCAAATTGGCCCAGTTTGTGAATCACTACAGCTGGCTTAACGGAAAACATTTTCTAGGTAACTAACTTGATTCTTCTTGCATGTACTACTAAAGTTAAAAGCATTGGATTGGTGTAAACATGGGCGAGAGAGATTTTCCTTACGCCATGTTTTTTTTTGCACCAGTCTCTGCGCTATTCCTTTTAAATCCAAGTCACATTGAGATTGGGTATGTTCCTGACGCATGCCAGATCTTTCTATGCCTGGATAGGTATTTTACAAATCAGCTAACCACATCATATGTTATAGCAATCTGGTGCCAAACTGCACATTAGATGACATAGCATGCAACCATTGGTTGATGCATGCAATGTCTGAGCAAGGGACCATTACCATTATAATTTAAACCTAACCTATGACCTGACCTATGACCTGACCCATCACCTTATGTATTACTGTTTCCTAGTTGCAAAAAGTGACATCCCGAAAAACACACAACAGACACGAATCGCTTCTAGCCTCCCAGTCATGCTTTCTGTCCCTAACACTACAGTTAAAACTGAAACCGAATCATAAAATACAAATATTTTTATACAACTGAAACTAAATAAAACTAGCAAATCAGGTTTGAAAACAAACTGAAAGTAAACATAATTTAAAATAAAACTAATAGAATTAAAACCGAATATAAAAACAAAAAACTATAATAACCTTGCTTGGCATTGAATCTATGAAGTTGTATGCTAATTTATGCAAATTCGAATTCGTAATAGTTTATGGAATTTGAGCCGGGATGTTTTAAAATCGTCTAGCTTAATTGGCAGGGGCATTTTGAATAGCTACCATTGTACTCCTATGGTTCTCAACAAAAAAAACATGTTAATTTATGCAAATTTCAAATGGTTTTATTTTAAAAAGGATAAATAGTATAACAATTCTGAATCCAAGCACACTAAGTTGAGTCAGTGTGCACATTTCAACTTTGGTTTGGAGTTGATTGCTTAAAACGCAGGAAATAAGTCTATATTTGTTTTTACCATTTAAATATGGCTGTAGCATAAAAATGATAAAAGTATCACTTTTCAGAAAGCACATTAATAATCATGCAATGACATTGTATTTGGCTTAGTGATACTGAGTATAGTGTTTAAAAAAAGAAAATAAGGGACCTTTTTAACATTGCATCTAAGGGGGTAAGAAAACTGGAGAAAATGGCCCCCTGGTTCAGTGTGTCTTAATAGCTGAGTACGTCTCCACAGCTCACACTACGCTTCACACCTGGGCTGCACCTGGTTCTCCATGGCAACCAGATCTCTGGAGGAGTAGAAAGGTGTGATGGCTGGGCCAGCAACACCCTCGCACAGTACCTGCTGCCTGTGATAGAGGCTTACAAGCTGTCAATCACACATATGGCCATTGCCACGGAGTGGCATGGGTCAAGAACTTAAGGCATGGCCCTATTATGGTTGTTTCTAACCTCAGTTTATAAAATGATTAGTCAAAAAAAACTTGCACTGGATGATAAAAACAGAAAATGTATATATTAAGATCAGGCACCACACTCTAATATGGATTTTTTTTTAAAACTTAATCATGTCACAATCAACTTTTACCAGCTGAATGTAGACACAAATATAATCAGTTTTTGTATTAACAATTTTCAGAATTTTTATATGATCGGATATGCAAATCAGTTTATATTGAATTAAATATGTACATATTTGCATATATAGTTGGCCAAAAAAAACACACGCTAAGACATGTAGGTAAAATGCATTTTGGGAAGAAAATTTGGTCTAGAATAATACATTGACAGCATATCAACAATTCCCTGTAAGCCTGGAGAATATTTCTAAGGATGCAGTGTTGAAGGATAGCCACACGAACTTTGGTGAATGACGATGCTTCCGAAGCTGAGAATAATGAGTTGGCATGTGGGAAGAGCCTCACTATCGGGAAGTGGCAGTTAAAGACAAGTATATTGAATTTAGCAATAGCCATATTTTGACCCAATCACCATCTCTTCAAAGTAATTTCCTACATGCAGTCCAGTTTGCAACATTCTCTATGAAATGGACCATTATGAGTGAATCACTGAGCTTTGAAATGATGGATACCAGTCAAAAGTTTGGACACACCTACTCATTCAAGGGTTTTTCTTTATTTTTACATTGTAGAATAACAGCGAAGACATCAAAACTATGAAATAACACATATGGAATCATGTAGTAACCAAAAAAGTGTTAAACAAATCAAAATGTATTTTACATTTGAGATTCTTCAAAGTAGCATATAAAGTAACATATGCTGAGCACTTGTTGACTGCTTTCCTTCACCCTGCGGTCCAACTCATCCAAAACCATCTCAATTGGGTTGAGGTCGGGTGATTGTGGAGGCCAACACTCTCCTTGGTCAAATATCCCTTACACAGCCTGGAGGTGTGTTTTGGGTCATTGTCCTGTTGAAAGACAAATGATAGTCCCACTAAGCACAAACCAGATGGGATCAAATCAAATTTTATTGGTCACATACACATGGTTAGCAGATGTTAATGTGAGTGAAGCGAAATGCTTGTGCTTCTAGTTCTGACAGTGCAGTAATAACCAACAAGTAATCTAACAATTCCACAACAACTACCTAATACACACAAATCTAAAAGGTTGGAATAAGAATATGTACATATAAATATATTAATGAGGGATGACCGAGCGGCATAGGCAAGAAACTGTATATACATATGAGATGAATAATGTAAGATATGTAAACATTATTTACAGTGACTAGTGATCTATTTATTAAAGTGGCCAATGATTCAAGTCTGAATGTAGGCAGCAGCCTCTCTGTGTTAGTCATGGCTGTTATACAGTCTTGCTGCTAAAACAGCGATTGCGTATCGCTGCAGAATGCTGTGTTAACCATGCTGGTTAAGTGTGCCTTGAATTCTATATACATCATTCTATATACACCTCCTCCTCCATGCTTTACAGTGGGAACCACACATGTGAGATCATCCGTTCACCTACTCTGCGTCCTCACAAAGACACTGCGGTTTGAACCAAAAATCTCAAATTTGGACCAATCAGACCAAGGGACAGATTTCCACCGGTCTAATGTCCATTGCTCGTGTTTCTTGGCCCAAGCAAGTCTCTTCTTCTTATTAGTGTCCTTTAATAGTGGTTTCTTTACAGCAATTCGACTATGAAGTCCTGATTCACGCAGTCTCCTCTGAACAGTTGATTTTGAGATGTGTCTGTTACTTGAACTCTGAAGCATTTATTTGGGCTGCAATCTGATGTGCAGTTAACTCTAATGAACTTACCTTCCTTTCCTATGGCGGTCCTCATGAGAGCCAGTTTCATCATAGCGCTTGATGGCTTTTGAGACTGCACTTGAAGAAACTTTCGAAGTTCTTGACATTTTCCGGATTGACTGACCTTCATGTCTTAAAGGCAAAGGTTGGCTACTAGAATCTCAAATATAAAATATATTTTGATTTGTTCAACACTTTTTTGGTTTCTACATACTTCCATATGTGTTATTAGATAGTTTTGATGTCTTCACTATTATTCTACAATGTAGAAAACAAGAAGAAGGTCGTGGCAAAACGTCACATAATCATACTGAAAATTCTTGGACTCTCTTTATAAAAAAAAAAACACTGACGAGGAAATGTCCTCAACTGCACTTCACAAACGCCCTGCGGTGACCACAAAGTATGTCCTCACTAATCACAACAAATTCCTTCAGTTCCCCCTGAACCCCAAACCCCACTCCTCACACAGCAACGGTCTGGCCAACAGCCCCCCCACACACACATACACACACCTCCTCCCAGTGGGTCTGACAGACAGACAGGTGTAGGGCAGGCAGCTGGGGAGCGGGCCAAAGATAAGAGCTCCAGATAAAGCCTTTCACACAACCATTACAGACCGCTGCTGCACTATAATAGAGCTGTCTGTCGCAGTCTACATATACACAGAAGAGCGGAAAAACCTTTGGGGAAAGATAAAACCGTAGCGTTTACAAATAGTTACACGTCTACTATTCATGTATGACAGCTAATCTGATCTCCATTGAAGGAGAGAGGAGTGAGACTGTGTTAATATAACAGGGACATGGAGTATGTGTATCCTGGCACGACTGACTCTGTAATTAAGGAAGGGCTATGTGTCACGGAGCTGAAACCCCAGTCTTGTTTACAATTGCATTGTGTGTTGTCTTTAAGTGTGCATAGCAGAGGCTTCACAGTCCAGCATCCCAAGGCAGTTCTACTCCTCTCTGGTCCTGTTCCAAGACACCTTTATTTTTCTCCTGTGAGCTGACTTGATATCTCGCATGAAAGCAACACCGAGTTATTTCATTTAGCTGATGTAATCAGACATCCATCACGGTGTAATGCGGTTAGCCAGACCTGGGGAGTAGTGTTACATGGTAGGATGTGTTACTGTGTGTGAGGGCATACATGTGGGTGTGTGTATGTGTGGGTGTTTTTTTAACCTAACACACACACATGGTGGTGGAAGTTACACCTGCCCTTTGCTTGTCAGCCACACCCCCAATTTCCTCTCCTCTCTTTTCGATTCCCATCCTCCCTCTACTTATCGGCTCCATCCCTCCATCCCTCCTGAAAAAAAGGAAAAGTGAACAGACAGTCTTTCAGCTTAGTCCGCAGTAGAGCGCGTGCCTCTTATCTTCACCGTTCTAAGAAAAAGACAAAAGAAGAAAAGTAAACACACTCTCATCCACTCCCCCCGGCTGCCCATGGCAAGTCAAACAAACCTCCAGGCATTTTCCAGTATGGCAGGTGTTGGTGTCAGGTCCAGGCAACCCCAAGGAGAGTCAACAAACGCGCGCACACGCACACACACACACACACACACACACACACACACACACACACACACACACACACACACACACACACACACACACACACACACACACACACACACACACACACACATACATACACACACACACAGAAACATTGTTATGGCTACAACTGCATTGTTTGTTTTGGGGGCTGGTAATTCGTGTGTCATTAACAGCCTGTATCCTTTTTTTTTTACAATCACATTTGAATATTTCAATTTCCATCATGAAAAGTG
Organism: Salvelinus fontinalis; assembly: GCF_029448725.1. Taxonomy (NCBI): domain Eukaryota; kingdom Metazoa; phylum Chordata; class Actinopteri; order Salmoniformes; family Salmonidae; genus Salvelinus; species Salvelinus fontinalis. The sequence goes on along the minus strand of NC_074691.1, from coordinate 7,357,056 downwards.
TCCTGTAATGTTTCAAGTGTTCTGTATTCTTTTTATGTCACGCATTATGTGTTACGTATTTTAAATTAGTGTTTTGTAATTATCAGTGTTGTAAATTCTGCATTTCTTCAGTTTTACCTGTGAGCAAGAATAAAAAAAAAAAAACTCAAACTCTGCATGATCTGGCTGTAATGAATGTGTATCTGACCCTGTTAAATGACATTATATATGTGGTGGCAAAATTGGAGTGAGCTGTTGTAACTTCTCAAGGTTTGTGCTCTGTTCTGTGTTGAATTGTGACAAACTGCATTTCATAGAGTCCGACGCCTGTTACATGTCTGCACCCTAACACAAGGCCATTGTTGTCTGTTAATGTTGCTTGTATAACAAAAACTATTATCACCTCCCTCTATATGAGTGACATGCAACCATCTCCCCTGTGAGTTCTTCCCTGACTGTAAATCAGAGACAGATCTCCCTGCAGCTGCTTCTATTAAAGATTCACTATTGTACCTTAAATAGTCTCTGCCTAGATATTTGGATCAAATTTTCCACAACATATAGAACAGGTGTAGGAAGAGGCTCCTTGTTTTTGCTGTTTCGATAGTACATGTATCTCTACATTATTTACTTGTCCATAGTTTTATAAGGTGAGTTGTGAGAGCTTGCCCCTGCCTATATAACTCTAGCATGTCATTAGGATGTTACGAAGAGTGGAACATCAACCACAGGAAAATTAAGACACCATAGAGGAGCTCACGAAACTTGAATGACTGTTGCTCCTAAAGAATTAAGTCCAATTTCCACTCTTACATATTCATGTCTATGCCCATCCCCCCACGGCCCTTCCTGTCCTAGATCCCTGGCACAGCTCAAGGCTGTTGGAGTCTAGTCCTGCAGATGGCTACTGATCCTCTTTGAAGCGTTCAGGATACAGGTGGCTCTGATACCCATCTTTCTCTTTGGGACTAGCACGGCTCAAACAATAAGCTCTAATCACCCTGTTGACCTGACATACTCTCAAAGTGAAAGGCTAATTATTTCAACCAAGAGACCAACGAGGAGAGAACGGTCTGTTTGGATCCTAATGACAAGAAAGATAGGCCTCCAGGCAATTGTTGTGACACTGTCATCGGGTGATGTGAAGGTATACTGTCTCAAACCGTCACGACTTTGAAGTATTTTACAGTTTTAAATATCTCCATATATTTAAAAAATCCCGACATCCTCCCCCAACCACCGTTCAACCCTCCAATCTCAAGCGCATCGCCCGCATTTATTTGTACATGCACATGAGTCTGTAGCCTACGTGTTAACAGCTCGCTTGTTTAGAGCGAGACACAGTCTAAATCTGGCACATGTCTACTTGGTGATTCCTGAAAACACCGCAACACATTTCTCTGTTGTGTTCCTCCGAGCAGACGGCTTTTGTGGAGGGGACAGCTGATTCCAACCCCAGCACACACAAAAGACCCCGGACGTCCTCCACACATGCCCCTCACAATGCCCCGGCCCTAATGCTTGTAAATCTATTCACACACATCCAGAGGCCAAGATAATAACAAGCTATTCAGAATGAATTTCCAATAAGGCAGGAGAGGCCTCTCACATTAGAGCCTGATTATGTTGCAGACGTGGTCCTGTTTTATGGAGGGATGAGAGATACAAATCCTCCATTTACCATCAATGCAGATAAATGTGTATTCTTAGACTAACCAATGGCTGGGTGATCGTCCTGACAGCCAATAGTGGCTTGACTACAAAGGAATCCTACCTGAATTGAAGACGCAGAGATAACATCCATGAAACACCTAGGCAACACATACCGTAACTAGCCTAAACAAACTGACACACGCAAGCACGCACGCACGCACACACTCACACACACAACCTTGCACAATACAACTGAATACTACAGATTTTTGGTAACCTCTCTTTCTGTCCCTCTGTCTCTGTGCTGTTCAGTATTCCAGTTCATGAAAGGTCGATAGAGGTTAGAGAAGTGTTTCTCATTGCCTCTCCAGGAAGCAGGGGCATAATTATGCAAATAGCTCTGGCTCCCCTCTGCTCCTGCCAGTCTGCTGTTCTGGCCTGCCCTCTGCTCTGTGAGCCTGTGCAGATGATCCACTGACATGCACACACACTAATAAACACACACACACACACACACACTCATACACACACAAACACAGATATGGCACGTGCACATACACACTTACAGAAACAAATGTGTCATGTCATATGAAAAAGCACCCAAGTGTACAAAGACTGATTTTATTAGTGGTTGATTGAATCTGTGCAAATTCAATAACTCAATAACAAATAGCTTTTATGGCATTGATGTACGTTTTTGGTAATGTGATGTGAGCGTACATGGGGAATGTAAGCAGGTGACTGACAATGTCCAATGTCAGGATGGTGGCAGTGTGGAATGGACCAGACCAGAGCAGAACAAAGACCATGTATGTGTACCACATGGCACGCTATTCCCTATTTTGTGCACTACTTTTGACCAGGCCCTGATTGAAAGTAGTGCACTATATAGGAAATAGGGTGCATTTGGGACATACAACACATTATAAAGTGCTACATTTTAGTATAGAATTCCGTTGTAAACTGTAGTATACTGTAGAATACTATACTACACTGTAGTGTCCCCCGATCATGTGTAGTCCTACTATAGCATGTTGTAGAATACTAGGGTAAATACTACAGTATACTGCAGTCCACAAAAACACTGCAGTAAACACTACAGTAATGTCAGCAAAAACACTACAGTCTACAAAAACACTACAGTAATAACTATAGTATATACTGTACTACAGTATTTAATTTGCATATACCCTGCTCATTCCCTTCCCCCATATCCCAATTTGCGCCAGCCATAAGTGAGAAACCTACATGCCAAGTATAGACCATATATTGTGTTCACTATAGGTTATAGTTAACACTTAACTATCCATCCAGGCCTATCCATGGCTATAACTAGTGGCAATTTTAGCATGTAAGTCTTGGTGGGGCATGCATGTGTAACGGATGTGAAATGGCTAGCTAGGTAGCGGTGGTGCACGCTAGCAGCCTTTCGGTCGGTTACGCCACTTGCTCTGAAAACCTAGAAGTAGTGGTTCCCCTTGCTCTGCAAGGGCCGCGGCCTTTGTGGAGCGATGGGTAACGATGCTTCGTGGGCGACCGTTGTTGATGTGTGCAGAGGGTCCTTGGTTCGCGCCCGGGTATGGGCGAGGGGACGGACGTAAAGTTAAACTGTTACATTGATGCTGTTGACCCGGATCACTGGTTGCTGCGGAAAAGGAGGAGGTCGAAAGGGGGGTGAATGTAACCGATGTGAAATGGCTAGCTAGGTAGCGGTGGTGCGCGCTAGCAGCCTTTCGGTCGGTTACGTCACTTGCTCTGAAAAACTAGAAGTAGTGGTTCCCCTTGCTCTGTAACGACGCCTATCCACGCCTATAACTGTTGTTGATGTGTGCAGAGGGTCCCTGGTTCGTGCGAGGGGACGGTCTAAAGTTAAACTGTTACACATGGCAGCAAAGCCACTACACAACACTAAACAATACATTAATTGCACTATAACTGTGACAAACCGTGCCCACACACTGTTAGGGCCTACATAAAGCTGTCCCAACAGCAGAGTCCCTACACACTGCTACACCTGGCTATCAGTCTGGCAGCGAAACAGTTCATTCAGCCTCATTTACTGCCTTTGAAAAAAACATAGCTGATATGGCTGACTTGCTTAAACAAATGTGGTTTCTACTGACAATTGAGATGTACAAACTATGGCATAAGGGGACAACAAGCGGATAAGAGGCAATCTGTAGTTTCGATTAAGACATTAATGAGCAAGCTAGGACAGACATAGTCAATATAACTATTTGTTCAGCACTTTTTAAAATGTCCAGCGACAGAATTCTAAAACAGGCTATAGGCTACATGTGCACCACCAAGTCAGAACAGTAGGTGAAATTATGAGGGGAAAAGTGTCCAAATTATTAGGATGTGCTGCTAACAGCTTACTACACAACATACACCCAGCATTACATTCTTAGCCACAGACAGTGTACATATCTCCCTGGCATATTACATCAGTTATGCAGCAGCATACAAGACATTTTCGGACTCACCTTGTTGTGCTGTGCTCACTTGAACAGGAAGGTGGCGCGGCGGTCCTTCGTGGGAAAATGTTGTCATCAAAAGTCTGGTATTCTCTGGATTTATGGTGCTTTCAAGACAACTGGGAACTCGGAAAAAAACAAGGTTGAATCATGATAACATTAGTGATCTTCAGGTCAGAGCTCTAGAAAGAGGCCTGAGTTACATACTTGCAATTCCGAATTGGAGGACCGTTTAAAACATATTTTTCCAGTCAGAGCATGTTTTTTTCAGAGTTCCCAGTTGTCTTGAACTCACCGAAGTCAGATTTCCCAATTCCGAGTTGTTTTGAGCGCAGCAGAAGACATGCTGGATTGACAGCATGGCCAATGTTGAATTTTGTTTACCCTTTTAAGCTTGGAAAAGAGAACTTTAAACCCAGACTTGGGACCACACAGCCACTCCACTGAATGGCAGGCTAGTGATTACTTTGCAATGCTTGCAGTTAGCCTCTGATTCCTTCCAAACCACTCATTGTTGAATTTGGGGTTTCCAACTTGTTGTGTGAGGTTTATGTCCAATGGCCGATGAGCACCGATACGTTTTATCTATAATTTCTCTTCACTATTTCTCTTCACATGACAAGGAGTAAAAAGGATTTGCCAGTAGATTGTCGACGTGATTCATGATGATGACTGCTAGCTTGCTAGCTAAGATTTTGAAAGTATGATGCTGACATGTCCAATCAAAGCTACTGTAGATATAATATGATTTGACGTCATTTTATCTGTGGCCAATGACCTTGAGCCTTCTTGGATGGGAACTTTTAATATAACTCTATGGTAGCATCTAAGGGGCTTGAATTTCTTAGCTCTACCCATAGATTTTGCGGTGACGTGGTGTCCCCATCAGTGACAGAACACTGAGCCAATCAAGGCGCAACTAGAGAGCATTACCAACCTACACTCGCTGGCTGCCCCTCCACTACAGAAAACACTGAGCTAAGCTGAAAGACCTGCATTTTGGAGCTGCCTTACTCAAGAAAGCAAAAAAGAGACCAATTATTAAGACTATTGTTTGCAAATTGATATGTAACACATATTAATGCCAAAATAACATGTAAAACAGGCAAAACAATAAGTTTTAAATATATATTTTTGTTATTATAATATTTTTGCTAAACAGGTCGGTTTCAAAAAAGGTTAGTGGCCGTAACTATATATGAGGACCCCGAGGTCCGGACCTCAGCAATAAATCAATAAATATATTGTCACGATCGTTATGAGACGAATGAGTGGACCAAGGCGCAGCGTGGAAAAAAGACATCTTCTTTTAATGAAGAAAAACAAACACTTACTAAACTAACAAAAACAAACGATCGTGAAGCTAAAGCGAACAAAGTGCACACATGCAACATAGAACATAGACAATTACCCACAAACGCATAATGACTATGGTTGCCTTAAATATGGCTCCCAATCAGAGACAAATGAAAGACAGCTGTCTCTGATTGAGAACCACTCAGGCAACCATAGACATACCTAGACACATTCACTAAACACAACCCCATACACTAAACTCAACACCCCCTTTACCATATAACCACCCAAGACGAGACAAAACACAAACATTCCCCATGTCACACCCTGACCTAACTAAAATAATAAAGAAAACAAAGAATACTAAGGCCAGGGCGTGACATATATAATATATACACTGCTCAAAAAAATAAAGGGAACACTTAAACAACACAATGTAACTCCAAGTCAATCACACTTCTGTGAAATCAAACTGTCCACTTAGGAAGCAACACTGATTGACAATAAATGTCACATGCTGTTGTGCAAATGGAATAGACAAAAGGTGGAAATTATAGGCAATTAGCAAGACACCCCCAATAAAGGAGTGATTCTGCAGGTGGTGACCACAGACCACTTCTCAGTTCCTATGCTTCCTGGCTGATGTTTTGGTCACTGTTGAATGCTGGCGGTGCTTTCACTCTAGTGGTAGCATGAGACGGAGTCTACAACCCACACAAGTGGCTCAGGTAGTGCAGCTCATCCAGGATGGCACATCAATGCGAGCTGTGGCAAGAAGGTTTGCTGTGTCTGTCAGCGTAGTGTCCAGAGCATGGAGGCGCTACCAGGAGACAGGCCAGTACATCAGGAGACGTGGAGGAGGCCGTAGGAGGGCAACAACCCAGCAGCAAGACCGCTACCTCCGCCTTTGTGCAATGAGGAGCACTGCCAGAGCCCTGCAAAATGACCTCCAGCAGGCCACAAATGTGCATGTGTCAGCATATGGTCTAACAAGGGCTCTGAGGATCTCATCTCGGTACCTAATGGCAGTCAGGCTACCTCTGGCGAGCACATGGAGGGCTATGCGGCCCCACAAAGAAATGCCACCCCACACCATGACTCACCCACCGCCAAACCGGTCATGCTGGAGGATGTTGCAGGCAGCAGAACGTTCTCCACGGCGTCTCCAGACTCTGTCACATGTGCTCATGTGCTCAGTGTGAACCTGCTTTCATCTGTGAAGAGCACAGGGCGCCAGTGGCGAATTTGCCAATCTTGGTGTTCTCTGGCAAATGCCAAACGTCCTGCACGGTGTTGGGCTGTAAGCACAACCCCCACCTGTGGACGTCGGGCCCTCATACCACCCTCATGGAGTCTGTTTCTGACCGTTTGAGCAGACACATGCACATTTGTGGCCTGCTGGAGGTCATTTTGCAGGGCTCTGGCAGTGCTCCTCATTGCACAAAGGCGAAGGTAGCGGTCCTGCTGCTGGGTTGTTGCCCTCCTACGGCCTCCTCCACGTCTCCTGATGTACTGGCCTGTCTCCTGGTAGCGCCTCCATGCTCTGGACACTACGCTGACAGACACAGCAAACCTTCTTGCCACAGCTCGCATTGATGTGCCATCCTGGATGAGCTGCACTACTTGAGCCACTTGTGTGGGTTGTAGACTCCGTCTCATGCTACCACTAGAGTGAAAGCACCGCCAGTATTCAAAAGTGACCAAAACATCAGCCAGGAAGCATAGGAACTGAGAAGTGGTCTGTGGTCACCACCTGCAGAATCACTCCTTTATTGGGGGTGTCTTGCTAATTGCCTATAATTTCCACCTTTTGTCTATTCCATTTGCACAACAGCATGTGAAATTTATTGTCAATCAGTGTTGCTTCCTAAGTGGACAGTTTGACTTCACAGAAGTGTGATTGACTTGGAGTTACATTGTGTTGTTTAAGTGTTCCCTTTATTTTTTGAGCAGTGTATATATTTTGCATTTATTGATTTTTTGCTGAGGTCCGGACCTCGGGGTCCTCATATGTATTTACAGCCACTAATCTCTCTCTCTATATATATATATATATGCTACCGTTCAAAAGTTTGGGGTCACAGAAATGTCCTTGTTTTTGAAAGAAAAGCACATTTTTTGTGCATTAAAATAACATCAAATTGATCAAGTCCAGTTGAGGACTTGTAAGGCGTCTGTTTCTTGCTCAGTTGTGCACCGGGGCCTCCCACTCCTCTTTCTATTCTGGTTAGGGCCAGTTTGTGCTGTTCTGTGAAGGGAGTAGTACACAGTGTTGTAAGAGATCTTCAGTTTCTTGGCAATTTCTCGCATGGAATAGCCTTAATTTCTCAGTACAAGAATAGACTGTCGAGTTTCAGAAGAAAGTTATTTGTTTCTGGCCATTTTGAGCCTGTAATCGAACCCACAAATGCTGATGCTCCAGATACTCAACAAGTCTAAAGTTGTATTGCTTCTTTAATCAGAACTACAGTTTTCAGCTGTGCTAACATAATTGCAAAAGGGTTTTCTAATGATCAATTAGCCTTGTAAAATGATAAACTTGGATTAGCTAACACAAAGTGCCACTCGTGGAACACAGGAGTGATGGTTGCTGATAATGGGCCTCTGTACGCCTATGTAGATATTCCATCAAAATCAGCCATTTCCAGCTACAATAGTCATTTACAACATTAACAATGTCCACACTGTATTTCTGATCAATTTGATGTTATTTTAATGGACAACATTTGAGCTTTTCTTGAAAAAAATAAGGACATTTCTAAGTGACCCCAAACTTTTGAATGGTTTGAACCTGTTTTTTTACTACAGTATTTATACTATAGTAAACTGTAAATACTACAGTATACCACATCCATGTCCACGACACTACAGTAAAGTCCACAAAAACACTACAGTGAATATTATAGTATTTCTACCATAGTATATTTTAGTCTTTTTTTATGTGGGACCCCATGAAGGGTCTGATGATGTTATGCATACAGCCAGACAGACAGGGGAGGGCGGGCATCGACACCATGAGGGGACCAGCTGGGCACCCCATGCCACCTCATGCCACAGGCTTCACACCAGATCCAGTTCAGCCAAGAGTCATATCTCTCTAGAAACGGTAAATTAATGCATTTGTACATTTTTATCATTGTAAAATTGTTCTTGTTGGTTGTTGATGTTGGTTGTTCAGAATTTGATTTCTTGAAAAAAATGATGCAATATTATTATTCATTGAACGAATCAGATTGAGAACAGTCAGAGATAGTAGAATATATATGAATATTATATTTCCTCCTTTAAAAGACAAGCTCTAATCCACCTGATATGACAGCAGACAGGATTTGACAGACCTTGTCCTCATCGACTCTGATTTTCTGAACCACCTCAGTGTTCTATTCATATAGCTGTGTTCATCACCCCAGCAGAGTGACCTGTGACTGTAGCCGTGACCTTTCTGACAGAGATAGCTGTTAATCACCACAGAGCAGCGAACCCAGTTAAACACTCCCTCTCTGCTATGTTCCTCGCACAGCTCCGATTCTAACAGCCACTGTCTGTCTGCTCTCTCTGCAGTGTGCATTTGGTTCCCTCCACTTGTCCTTGTCTCATTCAGACACTGAACTCCTGATGACTCGGGCTAATGAATAGCCTGCCGAGCTGCAGGGGAGAATAGAGGCCCTTCACCTCCTCCTTCTCCTCCTCTTCTTCCAGAGGGGACCCTCCATGCCCTTCGGGGCTCTGCCTATTCTTGTCCTGGGCTGGGGTTGGGCGGGGCAGTGGTGGGGTGGTGAGGCTGCCGGGCCGGGCCGTTGCCAGGGTCCCTGTGTGTGACTCCTGGCTAAAGTCTGGCACGTGCCGGCGCAGCAGGCCTGGCCCAAGGCATAACGAATCGCTGAAAGAGGTTGCTGCAACTCTGAGCCAAGGAGCACCTGAGCCTGCGGTCTGGACCGCCACAGAGGGGGCCACAGAGGGAGCCACAAAGGGTGCCACAGAGGGGGCCCTTCGGTCTGTCAGATCAAGATGGTCCACTAGAGAACAAGCGTTTCACAGTCCACTTCCAGAACGACTTTCCTGCTGTTTAAGAGAATCCCTCAAGTGCATGACACCACTGTCCGAGGCTAACTTGTCCCCTGCACAGTGCACACTTTGCGTTTGTAAGAAATGGTAAAAGTAAAGTAAAGGGTTTTAGGTACAAAAGGTACAAACAGACAGGTTTGTTCATAAGCAATACTAACAGAGCAAAAGATAGCTCTACACACGCCAGTGTTTGGTTATCATTATATGAAATACAGGACAGATTTAAAAAGCACTAAGTGGCAATACTGAACAATAGAGTTGAAAGCACCTGCGGAGAGGCTTTTTATCCTGAGGGTTTTGTACAGGGTTCAGTGGTTTCATAATCTGGCCACTCTGGATTTCACAGGGTGAATTAGGACACCAAAAGAGCATCACAGGTTTAGCTGCCATGGTAACCAGGGCCATTTCACAACAGCAGGTTTTCTGCAAAATATTTCCTGATGAAATTAAATGGTCTTCATTCTAAAAATGAACTGCAGTTTTGCTCATGATTTGTCATTTGATATTGTAAGCTATGAGGCAATGAGAAGATTCAGTTCAAGTTGGATCTTATCTTTGACAAGCAGCCTGCCTATCCATTACCTGGAGTAAGGAGGACACCAGCAAACCTGTTAATCACGCTCCCTTGGGCAAATATTGATCCCGGACAGGCGCATGCTTTCAAGTCACATCAGATGAAATATGAAACAAACATCGAATCACTCTTGTTCGAGTTATCAACACTGGTTCCTCTCTTCGGTCCTGTGGTCGTAGGACACCATATCCTAACTGGCCTGTCTGAAAAACCCTACTTTAGGCGGATGCCGGATGGACCACAAAAGGTACCACTCAGCAATTAGAGATGGATCTCCCGTGTCACGGCCAGACAATGAAAGGGTTCAGTAATTGAAACATTACGGCACCCCATTGTTGTAGCCCGAGGGGCAGGGCTCTTTGGTGACTGCAGGGGGCTGTTTGGTGCAGACCACAATCAATAAAGGTCAGGGGAGGGGGTCTGGAATCTCCATAAACTGACAGAGGTTGTCAAAGGGCCGGGATGGTGGCAGCTGATGCTTTTTAAAGAGATGCTGACGGCTCAACCCCCTTTAGCCCCACAGTGGGACGACTGTTTTCATTGCCTAATGGAGTCACTGAGTGTGGACCCCATGTACCAGGACAGACGTTCTGTCTTTCTACTCAGAATATAGAATATAGAATTAAAAGGAGTCATTCTTGATTGCTAACACAGTTCACTCAAGGTTACTTCTTTTGTATTCAGGTTTTGAAGGCCCTCAAGATTCATCCTTGGTCATTTTAGATTTCTTTCCAGGAAATTTCTGGAAATTCCCTCACTACCTTAGAATACCTCAATGTTGTCCTCAGTCGATGTGCAATTCAAATAAAAGCCAATTTTATTTGTCACATGCTTCGTGAACAACAGGTGTAAACTAACAGTGAAATGGTTACTTACGGCCCCTTCCAAACAATGTAGAGAGAAAGAAATATCGAAATAATATAAGTAATAATAAATACACAATGAGTAACAATAATGCCTGGTTGATTACTCATACCAGGTAAAAACCGAAGGTTGCCCAAAAATGACAAACAGGAAGCCATTTATTTCTGTAAGAAGCAGTTCATTCCTTGAATGGCAGAAATGAGAAATTCCCCTGATGGCAGAGGGGTTGGGGCTGGGGACAGAGGCTGCTCACACTCGACTGTCTCTTGAGCTACGGTTGGTTAATTAACCCCCGTCAATCGCATTGACCTTCCCTGCGACGCGCTCAAGAGGCCCACGACCACGCCGACCCTCACCGAGAGGGATAATTGGCTTATAAAAGTGCAGCCAATCATAGACAGGGGCCAGAGACGGTAGCTAGCTAGCTATCGGCACATCGACACAGCCTGTGCCCCAAATAGCACCCTATTCCCTATATAGTGCACTACTTTTGACCATGGGCCCAGGTCAGAAGTAGTGCACTATATAGGGAATAGGGTGCCATTTGGGGTGTAGACACAGTCAGCCATAGAGCACACTTGCCCTTCTTCCTGAGAGAAACCTCTGAATGTCATTAAGGAGGCTGAAAGCATCCAATTAACCTCATCAGCTCCCGGCTACTAACGAGGTGCTAAAAGGGACTTGGGTAACGAGGCAAAGCCTGAGTCAGCCCGCCGCCATGGAGAGTACTGGAGACAACCAGGCGAAGAGAGAAAAGCGTAATCCAATTTCATCGCCATTACCCAAATAAGTGAGCTGATTACATTTTCATATGCGTTTTGGGATGTGCTGTAAAGCGAGATGAGACTTGATCACTGCTGAAAAACAGTTTCGGTACTAGTTGCATCATTAGTGTAATTCCTGTGTAGTGTAAACAAAACACAATCCATTTTTGGTAATCATATCCCAAATAATTGCAATGCATGGACAAAGGACAAAAAAGAGGTGAGAAGTAGTCCCACAGAAAATGAATATCGTTATCAACCTTTCCTCCCTTTGCAGCATGCTTAGACTACATAATGAAATGCTAAAACCACCAAGCTACCAAAACCACCCAAAACCAGAATACGTCCCAAATGGCACCATATGTCCTACATAGTGCACTTATTTTGACCAGAACCATATGGACCCTTGTCAAAAGTAGTACACTATTAAGGGAATAGGGTGACATTTGGTAAGCACACCCAGTCTTGATTGGTCTGTTCAGCACTGACCCTGTCTGTACACGCCAAGGCCCAGGCGTCTCGTTAGCTGGCTTGTTCCCTGGGTGTGGCCGGCAGTGAGACACCACATACTGGGCAAGCAGGAAGAGGGAGGGCCTGACAAGCAAGCACCTCCCTGCGGTACAACTGAGCCTGCGTCTCAAATGGCACCCTACTCCCTAGCGCACTACTTTTAACCAGGGCACATAGGATTCTGGTTAAAATTTGTGCACTATTTAGGTTATAGGGTGCCATTTGGGATGTAGCCTGAATAACAGCACAGAACAACACCTCTCTATTGCCAGAGAAGTGTAGCTCGATCAGTAGGGACTGAGGGAGAGAAGGCACGGGCTTTGAGTCTTAGCGTAACCACCTCCCAGAGGTTTAACAGCCCAATACAACAGCCCAACAGTTCTTCCAAGGTGTGTCTGCTGCTACACCAGTCATCTAATGATTACATGCGGGACCTGTGGTGACTAGCTAATTGAGCCTCGGGGACATTCTCTCACTCTACATCAGCATTCACTCTCTTACGAACGCTTATGTTTAACGGCATGCCGTTTCAAACGACAGTTTCGAACATTCAGCTTGTCAAATGACTATTTATTCCCATCGTCTGTATTCACATTTGATAATGCTGTCTAATCATTTCAATTACTATCTGAGAGCTGCTACCTGTAGTAAAATGTACAGGATACAGTATATCTGTTTTCTTCTGTTTGTGCTATAAAGTCATGTTCTGTACGCCATGTAGTCATGGCTGTAGACGACATTTGGGGTGATAGACAGAAGCACAGATCAAGGTCCTTGAAGAGTGCTGTGACCAACCAACCCTCTGTCCTCTCTTGGATGGCCTGGTGCTGGTGGTGGGTATGATGCCATCTCAACTTGGCACTGCCTAAGAGAGATAACCAGGAGAGATTCACCCATGTGTGTCACACAGATGGCCCACCCGGCTCCCATGCGTCCGGTGGCCAGGCCAGTCCAGGCTAGTCTGCCCTGGTCTCTGCTAGCCTCAATGGAGGTCCATGCCATGAGATGCCAATGTGCCCCCCTTGCCACCCTTGGTCCTGGCACGGGGCAACACTAACTCCCCTCACTCATCTCATCCGATTGGTTTCGTAAATAAATAACAACAACAAATAGCAACAAGAGAGGTGACACCCGGCAGACCATGTCTGCCATATGGGACCTGCTAGTTTCAGGCGTCGCACAATGATACACAGACCCCAGATGGCGACACAGTGCCCTGTCTCACTTTGCGGGACTATCAAAGGGCCACTGTGGCTGTGTATTCAAATTAGCCCACTCCCAATATTACAAAGCCTCCCCTTTCAACTTCCATTCAATTGTTGACTGCTGATGCGGGCTCAGATGTGTAAAACACAATGGCCAACAATTAACCAAGCTAGCCTTAGTAAAAAGGTTTGAATCAAGGTGAAAGTTATCAGAAGACGGTCGGTTGGTGGATGACTCATTGTACACTAGGCTTTGAAGATGTCCCTGGTGGCTGGTGCTGGGTTGATTTAACAGTAAAAGCCTGACCGTCTTAGTACCTTGTTCATGGGTAGAAGCAGTGGATTGATCTCTACTGCATTAGTGCTAAGCCTTTGTTCTCCTGAGGACTGTCAAATGGACTGACAGACCACTTCCTGAAACATTTCTAGTGAGTTCCAAATGGCACCCTGTTCCATATGTGCACTACTTTTAACCAGGGGCTCTGGTAAAAATGTGTGCACTATATATGGAATAGGGTGCCACTTGGAATACAACTATCACCTCTGATACAACCTTATCACAGCTGAGGGGCTGACCAAGGTTATTATAGTAAAAGAGTGGTGTAAAGTAAATAAGTAAAAATACTTTAAAGTACTACTTATGTCGTTTTTTGTGGTATCTGTACTTCACATGTAATGTTGTGTGTCAGGGAAAATGTATGGAGTAAAAAGTACATTATTTTCTTTAGGAATGTAGTAAAGTGCTTAGCAGGACAGGAAAATTGTAAAATTCACACACTTATTAAGAGAACAAGTGGTCATCCCTAATGCCTCTGATCTGGTAGACTCACTAAACACAAATGCTTCGTTTGTAAATGATGTCTGAGTGTTGGACTGTACCCCTGGCTATCCGTACATTTTAAAAACAAGAAAATTGTACCATTTGAAATAAGGAATTTGAAATAATTTACACTTTTACTTTTGGTACTTAAGTATATGTGAGCAATTACATTTACGTTTGATACTTAAGTATATTTAAAACCAAATACCTTTATACTTTTACTGAAGTAGTATTTTACTGGGTGATTTTCACTTTCACTTGAGTAACTTTCTCTTAAGGTATCTATATTTTTATTCAAGTATAACAATTGGGTACTTTTTCCACTGTAGTAAACTTAAACTACAACGAAAGCGAATCATTTTAAAACTATTTTGTGAACTGAAATAAAACAATTAGCAAACCCGTTAGAAGGTATTGTCTTTTACTCCAAAACAAACTAAAATAAAAAACACATATGAATTATGTTCCGTGTTCGTTTTTTACCTCTAAACTTTTGGCAAAAATCACATGGGGGTTTCAAGCTTTTTTTTTTCTTGTGGGGTTTTGAAGCTTCTGAATCTGGCAGGTAAATGCTGCCAGGAGACAAACCCTTTATCATTTAGCATTTTTCCTTACTATTACCATTCAATTACTTATGTGAACATAAACATTAGTTAAAGCTATTTTGATTCGATTGGCTTCTAAAGAATCGGCTCTTAATAATATTGTCCTTTATTATTTAGGATTTCATGAGTATTCTTCTGGAATGAGATCAGCAGGATACCTGAGCTCATCTACAGTCTCCAGTAATTGCCCTGTTCTCGTTCCTCAGAGAGATAGAGAATGGTGGCTCCATGGGCTTGTTACCACAGCAGAGGGTACATGAGGGAGGCCAGCCTGATGCTGTGAAAGCTGAGGACAGCTCCCAGAACACAACACATAGCAGCTCACTCTACTCTCTCAGAGCGGTGTTTCACTCTGTGGACCCTACCTACTTCAGTATTCTGCACAGCACTGTTGCGACAGGCAGTCTTAGATTGTACTCTGCACAATCAGGAAACCAAACAAATCAAGTAAGGTTTACAGTATCAGCACCATTATCACCACAATGCAGGGTAGTCAGTGCGATCAATTTTAAACAAAACTCACACCACAATGCACACAATAGGCTATTCTCTTAGAATTGACTCATTATTGTACATCCAAGTTCAAACATCAGCAGCAGACATACAGTACAAGCTTCTTAGTTGATATACTTTGTTCTTGAACTAGCATTGTTACCAGAATCCACACCATAATAATAACAAGTTGAGTGTACTTTTTGCCTTCACTATTGTAAGGCTGCTGCAGGCAGCGGTACAGTCAGGAGAGAGTGTTGTAACTTTAATTGGTTACAGTTAATTAATTGCGACGTATCTCAAGATATTTTTCTTTTACAGTTATTTACATATGTACAATAGTAAATGTATTAGAATTCATGTGATGGAGATTGAGAGAACTATGTACATACAGTGTATTTCTGTTTTATTGGTTAGTATTGGGTTACGCTACTGTCTGCAAGTACCAGAATGCCTTGCGACAAAAAACGAAAGAGAACGCTCCAGTTATTACAAGTGATTATCCTGGCTTTCGCTAACAACGTTCTTTCATTGTTTTGTAGAATCTAAAGTGGTAAAAATGTAACGTGAACGAGTATTATAACTAAACAGAAGCTTTCATCTTATAACCGACATCCCGAGTCATTACTTTGAAGATAGTTATTCTATATCTTTGGTGCGAAACCCGGGAGTATGAGCTGCGACGAAGATTAGAAGGATGAAGCGGCTGAAATGGCTGAGGAGGAACGTCAGCATGAAGCAGAAAGAATGAGACGAACGTGGGGTACCGTGCGAGGTGCCACAACACAGATTTTGAATCAGTTTGATGTGGAAATAACCCAGTCAAATTCAGATACCGATCACTTGAGAACCTTGTTGGAATTACTGTCAGCTAAGGAGGACAGCTTGTTTGAACTTGATTTTGGAATTGAACAGTTAACTCCGCTGGATGGATTGGAGGCGGAGATTGCATGCACGGAGGAACTCAATCCACTACCAAAGCAAAAACAGGACCTCAATCCACTATCCTCTGACATAAATGCTATATGATGAATGTGAAATCCAGATTAGGAGTTTGGAATCACTGGGTGTAGTGTCAGAAACCTACAGACGCCTACAATGCCCACATTTACTGCAGATGATTCCAGAGGACATACAGTTGAAGTCGGAAGTTTACATACACTTTAGCCACATTTAAACAGAGTTTTCCACAATTCCTGACATTTAATCCTAGTACAAATTCCCTGTTTTAGGTCAGTTAGGATCACCACTTTATTTTAAGAAAGTGAAATGTCAGAATAACAGGAGAGAGAATAATTTATTTCATCTTTTATTTCTTTCATCACATTCCCAGTGGGTCAGACGTTTACATACACTCAATTAGTATTTGGTAGCATTGCCTTTAAATTGTTTAGCTTGGGTCAAACATTTCGGGTAGCCTTCCACAAGCTTCCCACAATAAGTTGGGTGAATTTTGGCCCATTCCTCCTGACATAGCTGGTGTAACTGAGTCAGGTTTGTAGGCCTCCTTGCTCGCACACACTTTTTCAGTTCTGCCCACAAATCTTCTATGGGATTGAGGTCTGGGCTTTGGGATGGCCACTCCAATACCTTGACTATGTTGTCCTATGCTGCCACCCCCGTGCTTCACGGTTGGGATGGTGTTCTTCGGCTTGCAAGCCTCCCCCCTTTTCCTCCAAACATAACGATGGTCATTATGGTCAAATAGTTATAGTTTTGTTTCATCAGACCAGAGGACACTTCTCCAAAAAGTACGATCTTTGTCCCAGAATGTGCAGTTGCAAACCGTAGTCTTGCTTTTATATGGCGGTTTTGGAGCTTAGGCTTCTTCCTTGCTGAGCGGCCTTTCAGGTTATGTCGATATAGGACTCGTTTTACTGTGGATATAGATACTTGTGTACCTGTTTCCTCCAGCATCTTCACAAGGTCCTTTGCTGTTGTTCTGGGATTGATTTTCACTTTTTGCACCAAAGTATGTTAATCTCTATGACTCCTTCCTGAGCGGTATGACGACTGCGTGGTCCCATGGTGTTTATACTTGCGTACTATTGTTTGTACAGATAAACGTGGTACCTTCAGGCGTTTGGAATTTGCTCCCAAGGATGAACCAGACTTGTGGAGGTCTACAATTTTGTTTCTGAGGTCTTGGCTGATTTCTTTTGATTTTCCCATGATGTCAAGCAAAGAGGCACTGAGTTTGAAGGTAGGCCTTGAAATTCATCCACAGGTACACCTCCAATTGACTCAAATTATGTCAATTAGCCTATCAGAAGCTTCTAAAGCCATGATATAATTTTCTGGAATTTTCCAAGCTGTTTAAAGGCACAGTCAACTAAGTGTTTGTAAACTTCTGACCCACTGGAATTGTGATACAGTGAACTATAAGTGAAATAATATGTCTGTAAACAATTGTTGGAAAAATAACTTGTGTCATGCACAAAGTAGATGTCCTAACCGACTTGCAAAACTATAGTTTGTTAACAAGAAATTTGTGGAGTGGTTGATAAACAAGTTTTAATGACTCCAACCTAAGTGTATGTAAACTTCCGACTTCAACTGTAGCTCTTGACTATAGTCATCAGAGGAGAGGAGATGATGAATGGAAAATGCCTGAGTTAGTCCGTTTCTAACAGAAGGAGGTTCAGAGCAGGGAGAGAGCACTACAAATGACAAGATCATGCAACCAACAGAAAGAGAGAAAACCATGGAACAAGTCATTCTCCAATGAAATTAAAACAAAAAGACCCAACATGCCATCTGCTGTGGCACTGCTCACAGCCAGCCAGAAGGAAGAAAACTGTCTATTCTGTGACAGGGCAGACCACAATATTGCTGCACGCAAAGAGAAACTAAAGAATATGGGAAGATGCTTTGTATGTTTAGGAGAGAAACACATAGCAAAGTTCTGTAAAGTCAAAGGTGTATCATGTGCAACATGTAGAAGCAGACATCACATTGCTGTGTGTACCGGTAAGAGGAGTGAGCTGCAACCCCCTACTGTTTCTGCAGATGCAGTTGTTTCCTCAGTTATTCCCCATTCAGTGAAGATGAAAACAGACGGACAGACCACTGTGTTGCTACAAACGGCAAAGGCATGGGTAGAAGGCCCATAGGGCAGGAAGATAGCTTGTTGCTTTGTAGATGGAGGCAGTCAGAGAAGCTTCGTACATAAAAACGTTGTGAAGGGCCTGAAGCTACCAGTAATCAGACAAGAGGCACTCACTCTTCACACATTTGGCTGAGATGACAACGATCCTGAACTCTCAGACTACTACTGACAGATAGTGTCAGGCCGAGTGGAGCGACAGACAGAGATGCTGGTTGCTTTAGAGAGCACCTTTGGATGGTCGGTGCAGGGACCAGTGTCCATGTCAAGTGTCGCTGAGGCAACATGCAGGCAACTAGTCTCCAAGCAACTGCATGCATTCTGGGAGCTTGAGTCTCTGGGTATCACAACCAAGAAAACACAGAACCCAGAGGAAGAGGAGGCTCTACAGAGGTTTGAGAGAGCAACCCCCTTCAAAGATGGACGATACCACGTGGAGTTGCAATGGAAGCGAGAAACGCTTAAACTCCAAGACAACTATAGAATCGCCAAGAAATGGTTTGAAGGTTTTCCAAAAAAAAGACTGAAGAAGGATGTGACATTGTACAGCAGATACACTGAAGTAGTGGAAGACTACTTACAACAGGACGTGTCCAAGGACAACGCATCAAGTGCCGACAAAGTGAAATACCCCTTACCTCTCTATGTAGTAAGTTGACGACAAAACTGATTGATGCCTCATCCCATTAAGATGGCTGTCCATCCTTCGATGTCTACTCACAGGACCGAACCTGATTCCGGATCTACTCGGCGTTCTGCTGATGTTCAGACGAAATGAGATCACGTTCATTTCAGACATCAAGAAGACTTTCTTGCAGATCTCCCTAGCAGAGCGAGACGGAGACGTCGTGAGATTCCTGTGGATCACAGGGGAGAAAATAAAGAGGAGCAGCACATGCTGAGGATGAAAAGTGGTATTTGAAGCCTCCCCAAGTCCATTCTTGCTCGCTGCTACATTCAGCAAGCGCCTCGCAACAAACAGCACATACTGTACATCACCGAACCCGCGTTGAAGCTTGAAAGGTACAGCAAACTGAAAAGACTGTTCAGCAAACTGAAAAGCCAATCCTCCTACAAACATAAAGGTGTAAGGTGAGCTGACTACTGTCGAACTGTTTGAGGTGGAAAAGTACTGGATCAAGGTAAGACAACAACAGAGTTTCAGTCAGGAGATCAAACTACTGAAGGCAGGAAAAGGCCGAAACAATGACTGTAAAATCAGAGAACTGAAACCGTTCCTGGACGAGCACGAACTACTCAGTGTAGGAGGAAGACAGCAACGGTCCAACTTCACATTCAGAAAGAAGCACCCATGGGTTCTGCCCAGCAAGCACAGATACTCAGAAATGATGATACAGTACCATCATGAGAAGGTGATGCATTCTGGAGTAAGAGACACTCTAGGTCAAATCAGAGAGAGATACTGGATCATGTGTGCTAAGCAGCTAGTCAATAGCAAAGTGGCAAGATGTATAGTCTGCAAGAGATTCAAGGCAAGGGCCGGACAGCAGGTCATTGCGCCTTTACCAAAAGACAAAATAACTGAATCCCTACCAAGTCCCAGGTGTGGATTTTGCAGGACCGCTCTATGTGAAAGAAAATGGTTCTGTGAAGAAGTCATACGTTGCGCTGTTCACTTGTGCTGTAACCAGAGCAGTGCATTTGGAACTGGTCTCAGATCAGTCAACAGAGACATTCCTGTTAGCACTGAAAGGATTCATCTCAAGGAGAGGATTATGCAAGGTCATCTATTAGGACAATGCAAAAATGTTCAAGAGAGCTGATCAGGACTTAAACAAGCTGTGGGAGGCAATCAAAGTGCCCCAACACTTGGTGTTCTTCTCAGAAAGGGGCATCACCTGGAGGTTCATCGCCGAGCGAGCAGTCTGGTGAGGCGGATTCTGGGAAAGACTCGTCAGGTCAGTGAAAACATGCCTGAGAAAGGTTCTTGAGAGAGCTTCGATTAACTTTGAAGAGATGTGCACAGTCCTGACAGAGGTTGAAGCTGTCCTAAATTCTAGGCCTCTGACCTACGTGTACAATGAAGTGGATGAACTACAAACCCTGACTCCAGCACACTTCCTGGTGAGTAAAAGACTAACCTCTTTGCCGCCCAAGCCATTTACGGCTGACACTCAGCACCCAACGCTCAACAAGGAGGAAGTGACACGCAGATAGGAGTACAGGCAGAGACTTGTGACCAGCTTCTGGAACAGCTGGCGAAGAGCCTACTTGCTGGACCTAAAGTCAGCACACCGCTTTGACACACCACAGCTAACCCCACTGAAAGTGGGTGACGTTGCACTCATCGGAGAAGATAACACACCCAGACAAACCTGGAAACTAGGGAAGATTGAGGAACTGTTTCAAGGCTGAGATGGCCTAGTTAGGTCATGTTCAGTTCATATTAACTCAGGGACTTGAGGATACCTATTCAGTTGATATACTGCTAAGAGATTTAGAGGAACACAGTGCTCATCGGGGGGAGGATGTTTACAGTTAATTCACTGAGATGTATCTAAAAATGTTTTTCTTTTAGAGTTATTTACATATTTACAAGAGTGATGGTATTAGAATTCAATTGATGGAGATTGAGAGAACTATGTACATATTTCTGTTGTATTGGTTAGTATTGGATTACGCTATTGACTGCAAGTACCAGAATGCCCTGCGACAGGAAATAAGGAGAAAAAAATACAAGAATGCTCCAGTTATTACAAGTGATTATCTAGCTTTCGCTAGCAACTTTTTATTATTTATTATTAACAAGTATTATTACTAAACAGAAGCTTTCATCTTATAACCGACGTCCCGAGTCATTTCTTTGAAGATAGTTATTCTATAGAGAGAGAAAGAGAGAGAGACAGAGGGATAGAGAAAAATGAGAGAGAGAGCAAGAGTGAGAGAGCAAAAGAGAGAGAGTGAAAGAGAGAGAGAGTGCAGCTGTGTGTGAGAGAGAAAAATCAGAAGATCATCACATGCATTGCCAGTGTAATTGTCCATAGGTAGAGAGACTAGTAAGACAGCAGCCCCAGAGCTTTGTGGACCTTGAGCAGATGGCGGCAGATCTTTCCCTAATCACAGTGGCTGTACACCTAAGATTACTTCCTCAAGATAAAATAAAAAGAACTCCTTCCAGGCTTCTTTCATTCTTTCTCTTTCTTTCCCTTTCTATCATAGCCAATGGCAGAGGGGGAGGGGCCGTAGGGCTAGGGAACTGGAAGAGAAAAGAAAAAAGACTTCTGTGTGTTAGTAACCACGTTTTTAATCCTAGCCCCAAGCCGTACTGTGCAGTCAAGCAACCTATTACATGGCAACAATTAAGAGGGCCGGAGCCCAGCACCTGGTCTCTCCCCATTTGTGGCCTTCAGTGGCAGCTGACTGTACACTGTCCCCTGCCAGGTGGTCCCACTTCAATCACATTAGCTAGTCACTCTAGGGTTAATAAATAGGCTGTCCCAGGCCCAATCTGCCTGCCTGCCCACAGCCCAACAACTACACCCAGCCTTTCCACCCACAGCAGACACATTGGGTCGTTTTTATGGGTTCCGGAGACAATGCATTTTAAAACTCGTTAAAATTAAGATCCGCAGAGCTGGATAATTAAACTAGGGGACGGGGCTCCTTGGAATCTGAGGGGCTAATGCTTTTCGGGGGGGCCCGGCCCGATCCGCTTAGCCAGTCTATTTGTACCGAGAGCAGAGGATCATAATAGACCTTTTCATAGACACACAAAACAGATGGAGGCCAATTGAAATGAGACAGCGAGGCACTGTACATATCTGCCTGGATGCGGACAATGTGGAGAGATGCACAAAAACAAGTGGGAGCGTGTTTTTGCGCAACTAACAATGACAACACAGAAAGAATTATGGACAAATCTGTCAGGATTCCAATCAATAGTCATTAGTAACCACACATTATATGACACAAAGACATGTCGGGCAAGCTAATGCATCTTAGTTTTCCTTTTAGCATACCATTTAGAACATACATTTTACAACCTGTACTGCCTGTTGTCATTGCAGTTACATAGTGGTTGTTGGGGTTTTTGATGTTAGGTGTTGTGTGTTCATCAATGGGAAGGTTTTGGTAAAAATCCTTCAATATAAGGATACACACGTGTTCAGTTTACTGACGTGGGTTTGTAGAGGGTCAAGAAAACAACTTGTTTTAGTCCCTAAATCAACAATCTGTTTTGTGTGATTCATGAAGAAACGTGTGGCATCTCCGCTGCAATGACATCACCAGTCAACATGAGCAGTAACCTTCATGTCATTATGTTGGCTTGTGTTCATTTTTTCCCGGCCTAATTCATATTTTCACATATGTTCTTCCATTCCTTCCACAGGTGTAACTCATTCATGTTTCCCATCTTTCAGAAGCGTCATTAAACACAACACTAAAGGCTGGATTCCGGATCGAGGAGAGGAGAGGATGAAAAGGGGGAATGCAGGATGCTCAGAATTTAATCTTCTTTATTCACTGATGTGAGGTGGTGGAGACGGTCTTAAAATGACATTTAAAACCAACGTGCTAATACTAAAAGTTTGAGATGTCTTTTTCACACCAGGGTGAACAGACAAAGGCTTCGTCCCAAATGGCATCCCCATTCCCCATATAGTGCACCACTTTTGACCCAGAGCCCTATAGGCGCTGGTCAAAGGTAGTGCACTAAATAGGGAATAGGGTGTCATTTGGGACGCTAACAAACCTAGACAGGGATGCTGATTCAGATCCAGAGCCTTTGAACTGTGTAAAGTGGCATAATGCGCGAACCCATCAATTATTAATTACTCCCGCTGCAAAAATAAACAGAGCAGATGGATGACATCATCATTTTAACATGTGTTGTTGTAGCTGATGGAGGGGTGATATTGTGTGTCCCAAACGACCGCCTATTCCCTATGTAGTGCACTACTTTTGACTGGGGCTCTGTTGCAAAGTAGGGCACTATATAGGGAATAGGGTGCCATTTGGGACGCGAAGGGGTAAAGCAAGGTCACATCTCGCAGGGTTAACCTATAGGCAGGTCAGCCGTGAGATTTTATAGAGTCACTGAGGTTGAACAGTATACACTCTCAGAGATGTGACATTTTAATGGCATTCTCTACGGGGCTTCAGCTATACTGAAACCATACTGCGACCATACTCAGTGGAAGACAGGGATTTATTGACGGCAAGCCAAACGGTCTGGCTCTGGTGACACGCTCCATAAACTGTGACATTATTACCCTAGTAATCACAGTTGCACTTTTCGTCATAGATGATAGATGTTTACTCCCTATAAAGGTTGCATTATTGCGTCCATGAGCTCATTAATGTTGACCCTTTATACTGGGGGTAAATAGGATGTTTTCACAGAGGCAACATAACAGGGAACATAAAGCAATTGTTTTCTCCTTTATTACAGCATTTCTACCTCCCTGGCCTGCTTCCCTGCCTGTGTTTATGAGTTCCTCTACCTGCCTCCCCTCCTGAATCTTTATGTTCAGAGAACCTCCCTGGAGTATAGATGCTTATTCGCTGAGTGTACCAAAATATTATGTCGAGAAGCGCCCCCTTTTGCCCTCAGAACAGCCTCAATTCGTCGGGGCGTGGACTCTACAAGGTGTCGAAAGAGTTCCACAGGGATGCTGGCCCATGTTGACTCCAATAGTCCCCACAGATGTGTCACCCTGTGAACGGTACACATACATGTCTCAAATGTCTCGAGGCTTCAAAATCCTTCTTTAACCTGTCTCCTCCCCTTCGTCTACACTAAATTGGATTTGACAAGTGACATCAGAAAGGGATGGAATAGCGTTCACCTGGATTCACCTGGTCAGTCTATGTCATGGAAAGAGCACGTGTTCCTAATGTTTTGTCCACTCAGTGTAGATCCCTTTGTTTGGGAGACTGGATTAGTGATGCTCTGAGTGACTCTGCATAATGGAGGGGCAGTTATGGAACTCTGCGACGGTTTGCATGAGGAGGTTCCAATTCCAAACCACATGCCATCCCAGGACCAGCAGACTGGAGCCCCCACTGTCATGGCTGTTAGGCGTGGACACACACAAACACACAGACCAAGATACACTCACACACACACACACACACCCCGAGGAGGCCCTGGCTATGGATTTCTAAAGTTACAGTATCTGTCCAAGCCAGGCCAGACTCAGGAGCAGCTGGTCAGTAAGCAGGCCACATCAGCGTCAGGCCGCTTGACTGGTAATGGGATTAGTTTAAGCCATGCAGTGGGGAAAGCAGAATCAGGGAGACAGACAGAGGGGACATGGAGGGAGGGCAAATAGGGGTACTACAAACCCCCCATCCATCCACCCGTCCCTTTCCCCGTGTTCCATCCCTCTTTCGAAATCCATACCATAACTATACCACCCTGGATTGTAGAGAGACACTACAGGTATGCCAATCATTACCAAGCCCTTTGCGGGGCTTCTGGGGTTCACAGTGATGTGGTGGTGCCAGTGTTAGAAGGTGAGCCAAAAGGAATTGGTCACGCAGGATCAGCCTAATGGCATTTTCACTCATCTCAGATTTACTGGCCTGGAGCAGAGAAGAGCCTCTCGTTCTTTCAGCACAACGCTGCCATTTGAACTTGTGTTCTACTTTTAATCTGATATTTGACGTGTTTAGCACTTATGAAACCTGTACATTTGTACAACTTCTGGTGCCCTGTTTCTGGTGTCTCCCTTATAAGGAAGTCCTTATTTGAACATAAGGTGGGCTGTTTAGACACAGCGTGATTCATCTTGCGGCCTTAAAGTGCAGGGTTTGTGCTTATATGGTGAAAGGATCAGAGTCTTTCCGAACAAAAAGGCGGACCAGCAGACAGGCAACATCACACAACCCAGTGGTTCCCAACCAGGGGTACTAGGACCCCTGGGCATACTTGGCCTATCCACTGGGGGTACATGACAAGACTCATGAGACCATAGGTGTACTGGTAAAACACACATGAGGGGGTACTTCAGGGGAACTCCAGGCAGAGCAAAATTCAGTTGTTGGTACAGTAACCAAAAAAGGTTGGGAACCACGGATCTAACTAACCAATCCCCCAGACCTACTCTGATTACTACAGTGCCCTCTACAGGTCAATCTGTTGTTTTCATAGTCATTAAATGGGTTCTTATGCAACGCAACGAAGTTTCAACAGACAGATGAGACTACGAAGTGCTACCACTACACCCCAAATGGCCTCCTATTCCCTTCTTAGTGCACTACTTCTGGCCAGGGAATAGGGTGCCATTTGGAACGCGGCCCATGAACGTGCTTCAAGGGCCCACGCGCCACCGCACCCCGCTCCTCCCTCAAATGAAAGACTGCGGTAGCACATCTACAGTGGAGGCAGTTCAAACACATTAAGACGTAAATGGTTCTTCCAGCACCAGAAGGGAAAAACCACTTTCTCGCTGTGAGGCGATTATCACAACCAATCTCACTGAACCCCATCCTGATATTCCACGGCCACAGACAGGGTTTTGATGGGGATGGTGAAAGCCTTTGCTCTCTGCCTGGAGAAGTGCTTGCCTTGCAGCAGCAGCATCAATACCAACAACATTTTAGCACTGTGAGAAAGCCCCGAAGTGCATAACGCATTACTTCTCTCTCCGGCTATGTGTGTGTGTCTAGATACCTCTCCACCACCACCACTACCGCCTCATAATTCCAGCTAAAAGCCTCAGGTGAATGCTGTGGGGTTGGTAATATTTGTGGAGATCGATGGCTGTGGTGATGGCTGATGTGGTCGTTGTGGGGGGGGGGGGGGGGGGGTGAAGGCCCCAAAGAGCTATCGATCGCAGAAGCAAGGGAACCTCTATCAACCGAGGTCACACCTCCTTAATCCACCACCGTTCAATCAGGAGAGGAGTAGCCTCCATCCATCAAGCCGCACGTACCACTACTTACAGAATACAGGCTGAAGGACAAGACAGAAAACTGTCCATCTACCATCCCTTCTCATCACTACCTACAGAGTAGACTCCAGTTGGAGGATAGACAACTGTTAAGCGCACTGGTGGAGTCTGAAAGTCATGTATTATCTCCCTCCGTAAACATGAAGCTCAGGATTTAGAACAGCATTCAGAGTACAACATGAAAGTGGCACTCAGAACCCAATGAAATATACAGAGTGTTGAATCATTTGGTGTGGAGATTGGAGTCGCCAGACAGAAGGATTGTTTGGAGCCAGTCACCCGGGTGAGAAGATGGAGGTTCTGGCAGAGAGGGTCCCACCATGGCGATGGTGATCTACTCCCTCCCAGCACAGAAGGTCTGAGGATCCTGTCTTCCAGGCTGATGGCACACACTGATTCAATCCCAAATGGTACCCTATTCCCTACATAGTGCACTACTTTTGACCAGGGCCCTCTGGTCAAAAGTAGCGTAGTATGCATGGAATAGGGTGCCATTTGGGTCGTAGCCACAGCAATGAGCAGCTAGAGGCCCCTCAGCCCTGCTGGCCGTGGGGAGGGGCCTAGGACAGAGCTGGCTGGGCGCTTACCTACTGATAAATCACTTGGCTTCCTGTGACCGACAGCTGCCTACACTCCAATCACACCAGAGCCCCAGGGGTCCGCAGCAGACAAATGGAACAAGCAGCACTCTGCGCTTACATACAGAACACAAAGCTGAGGGGCCTGTCATATGGGACTATGGGGAGAGAGAAAAGCCCCCACTGATCCAGTGACTTACAGATGAGTCCTCTCAAGCAGAAACAGTCACTCACTCAGTCCCCATTCCATTGAAGTTCAGAGAATATGATTAGAATGGGAATTGTGTTAAAACATTGCATTGTGGTTCCACAACCACGTTGGAAATGGAAAGCACCACCCACTCATTGCCATTCACCGTAGCTTTCGCAGTCCCAACCAAGATTGCTTGTAGTCTTATTAGGCCATCTCCTCTTCTCCATTGGCAACGGGCCACCATCCACATCCTTTCCATAATCAAGATGCAAATACATCTCCATTGAGTGATTATATTGTCCTTCAATCCACGGATTTGCACTGCTGTAATTGGGAATCAACAACATGCCATACTGGTGAAAAAGGGGGCTATGACAGCTTTTAAGGGCACTGGAGAAAAAGAAAGCAAAAGCGAGAAACACACCCAGACACAACACAGTCATAGCTGAGAAACACACCCAGACACAACACGGTCATAGCTGAGAAACACACCCAGACACAACACGGTCATAGCTGAGAAACACACCCAGACACAACACAGTCATAGCTGAGAAACACACCCAGACACAACACGGTCATAGCTGAGAAACACACCCAGACACAACACGGTCATAGCTGAGAAACACACCCAGACACAACACAGTCATAGCTGAGAAACACACCACGGTCATAGCTGAGAAACACACCCAGACACAACACGGTCATAGCTGAGAAACACACCCAGACACAACACAGTCATAGCTGAGAAACACACCCAGACACAACACGGTCATAGCTGAGAAACACACCCAGACACAACACAGTCATAGCTGAGAAACACACCCAGACACAACACAGTCATAGCTGAGAAACACACCCAGACACAACACAGTCATAGCTGAGAAACACACCCAGACACAACACGGTCATAGCTGAGAAACACACCCAACACAACACAGTCATAGCTGAGAAACACACCCAGACACAACACAGTCATAGCTGAGAAACACACCCAGACACAACACAGTCATAGCTGAGAAACACAACACAGTCATAGCTGAGAAACACACCCAGACACAACACAGTCATAGCCGAGAAACACACCCAGACACAACACAGTCATAGCTGAGAAACACACCCAGACACAACACAGTCATAGCTGAGAAACACAACACAGTCATAGCTGAGAAACACACCCAGACACAACACAGTCATAGCTGAGAAACACACCCAGACACAACACAGTCATAGCTGAGAAACACACCCAGACACAACACAGTCATAGCTGAGAAACACACCCAGACACAACACAGTCATAGCTGAGAAACACACCCAGACACAACACAGTCATAGCTGAGAAACACACCCAGACACAACACAGTCATAGCTGAGAAACACAACACAGTCATAGCTGAGAAACACACCCAGATACAACACAGTCATAGCTGAGAAACACACCCAGACACAACACAGTCATAGCTGAGAAACACACCCAGACACAACACAGTCATAGCTGAGAAACACACCCAGACACAACACAGTCATAGCTGAGAAACACACCCAACACACACCTAGCATTATCTAATCATTCCATGTTTGCGAGCTGCAGATTACCAGAGGCCTCATGGCTTGATGTGTGTCATTCCCAAGAGGAGAACATATTTAAAGGCTGGTATTGAAGCGTGTAAGTGCATAACACAAGTGGCAGAAGCAGGGCCTCTCAGGTGCAACGCACTTTGCGAAATTTCAAGCGATTGCAGCGTTCTAATAACTGAATGCAATGTGAGAGTAGTACAAATATGCTGAATTACGATTTCTCAGAATTCATAGAGCACGAAATTCACAAAAGTTACAAGAATTCTCTGAACCAAGACATTCAAAGCTCTGTTTCACATTGATTAAAAAAGTGGCGGATGAGACCTTTTAAAGTACCCTGCATAAAGCCATAACACACACACACACTGCACCGAGCCATAACGAGAACAAAAGCGTTTTGCACGGCCCTGGTTTTTCATTACGATGTTGGACAGAGCAGATGGGGGAGGTAGAGGAGAGAGGATGCAGGCATCAGTGGAGCTTCCCTGGGATAGGAGGGCAGGACCGGGCACTGTTCTGCTGGCATTACAGACTGCCCCCGCCCTGCCAGGCATCATCCTCCAGGTTTGGCCACGGAGGGAGGGGGGCCACAGAGGGAGGGAGGAATAATGAGCTCCATGCATTGAGGGATTCCTCTGACTAAAGGCAACATTCACACACACACACACATAGCGCACGTACACACACACGGAGAGGTACACACACACACAAACAAACAGACAGTGCGCTCCTCATCAGGCACTTGACAGAAGCAGCTGTCGCTAACAGTGGCATGTTCATACACGGCACGTCATTCCAACGTGCTGCTGGTCTGATTCTGGCAGGTAGGACAAAGCACAACACATTGTCCCACAACAAACACTTCACTAACAGTATTGTTGATAGGGTAAAGAATAGAAATGTAATAGCATCGCTTGCCCTTTACTTGAGCAGTTTTATTCAATGGGCATACTGTTGTGTTACTGTTATTATGTGTGCATTCATTCATTTATTCATAAAGAACAGGGTGAATAGGTTAGAGTAAAGGTTCAGAATGACAAATGTCCTCTGCCAACATACAGTTTTTCCACCAAATCTATTGTAGAACATATAGCCGAATACAAAATGAAGGACTGACGGTGCATTTTAATCAATGCTTACAATAGCTCCACCTATTTGGACCTGGTTGAGAAAGGCTTTTAGGCAGTTGGCCTGAAACCCTGCCCCTGCTGTTCACTATTCATTTAAAATGTATTGGCAGGGATGCTCTGTAATCTATTTAATATATCTTGTCGACAAAGTGGAATTTATTTTTAATTAAAACTGCACTGATTAAAATACCCTACCTCCATTCTCATTCTTTGTTATATCTAGCCATAACCTACATGTTAGAAAATCAAGTTGAAGAATCCACAGCATGTTCATGGTCTGGTCCTGCCGTCTTCACCAGAACACGGCCGGCGTCCCAAATGGCACCCTATTCCCTATGTAGTGCACTACTTTTGACCAGGGCCCATACGGGTTTTGTTCAAAAGTAGAGCACTATATAGGGAATAGGGTGCCATTTGCGACACACACAGTCTAGATGACTGGCTATGGAGCCAGAGTCAGACATCCATTAGCAGGCTGGGCCTGGCGCTGCAGGAGTTTTTGACAGGTCTGCGTGTGAGCATTAGGGCTGGGGCTGCAGGGGGCTGCTGAGACCCACTGGTGCCGTGGAGCTGAGCCTGGCCAGCCAGCAGCACTCCTCCACGTCTGTGTCGGACGCAAGCTGCCGTTCGCCTGGGCCCCTGCCGCCCCTCCGCCCCACAGCACTTGGGCATCCACTTGGCCAGCCGTGCCATTGTCTGGGGTGTCCACATGCATCTGTCATGCATGGGCAACATTGGCACTGACAGACAGCCTATTGTCCCCAGTCTGAGGGGAAGACGGAGACACAGTTTGGTGTAATTGCTGGTCCTAATTAGTCCACACACACTCTAACACACACAGGGTCGCACACACACACACACACACACACTTGAATGGTTAGCTTTCAGGTACTGCTTAGTTTCAGATACCACTTTCTGCTTATTACAGGATAACATATAGAGTCATATGGTCTAAAATCTCAAGAACAATACATCCATTTCAAATGATCAGGGAGTAGCAGGGATGTTGCTTCCAGCTAGAAAACAGAGTCGCCGCGTTGCCATGGATGTGGTAACCTGATAGTAGGCTGTGGGAATAAACGTAAGCGCCTCCACCTGGCCTAATCAGCAGAGGGCCCTGTTCCCGCTCCCAGGGGCCACAGCTCTATCACAGCCTCCAAAGCCTCAGATTTAATCTGCTCATAATCAGGTGGAAAAATAGCACGTACTGAAACAAGTTATAACCAAAGACAAACAGGGACAATGGTCCAGTCTTACGCCATTAGGTTTCAGTATCATATTTGTGACTTTGGTGAACTGGTATACTCCTTTTTCGACTTGTTTTTTTGTTTTTTTGATGTAATGTGAAGGGAAGCTGTTTCCTTGCAAACCCTGTGGACCTCCGTCTCTAGACAAAGGGTGTGACCTCACAAAACAGTGGTGCTCAGACGTACAGCACACCCACGTAGGTAGGTAGGTACACACACAGAGACAGAGAGACAGAGAGACACAGAGACAGAGAGAGAGAGAGAGAGAGAGAGAGACTCATCTACTTTTTATGTACATTTTTTACTGTAAGTAAGGCAACCAGCTGTTTGCTCAACAAAATAGCATTAAAGCCGATTCAACGTACAATTGTAAGGCAACCAGCTGCGATAATAGTGTGCGTTTGTTCAACATTTGGACATAAAGCTAAGCCAACATACATTCTCAAGTCGAATTGCATTTTCACTTACCTTTTAACTTCAGTTCGAGTGAACATACAATTGAACTTTATTGAATTTATTCAACCTCATTTGCATATTTCCCTGTGTGCCTAAAACTTTTCGAGTGAATAGTAGTTACCACCCATGACTGTATTTGTTAGAGACAGAGACATGGCTGTTGTATTCAATGGGTTTCAGACCTGCAGCATTCACCAAGTGAGTGTCTAAGTGATTATGTTGTCTTTCAAATCAAACTCTTCATGACAATACATTACATAAAGTTCCTTCAGAAAGTGTTCAAACCCCTTGACTTATTAAAAAATTGTGTTACGTTACATCCTGATTTCAAAATGAATTAAGCCATTTGCACACACTACCCCATAACGACAAAGTGAAAACATGTTTTTGGAAATGTTGGGACATTTATTCAAAATGAAATACAAAAAGATATCATTTATATAGGTATTCACCTTTAGCAGCGATTACAGCTGTGAGTCTTTCAGGGTAAGAGTCTAAGACCTTTGCACACCTGGATTGTGCAATAATTGCATATTCTATAAAGAATTATTCAAGCTCTGTCAAGTTGGTTGTTGATCATTGCTAGACAGCCATTTTCAAGACGATTTAAGTCCAAACTAACTAGGCCACTCATGAACATTCAATGTTGTCTTGGTAAGCAACTATAGTGTATATTTACCCTTGTGTTTTAGGTTATTGTCCTGCTGAAAGGTGAATGTTTGTTGGAAAGCAGACTGAACCAGGTTTTCCTCTAGAATTTTGCCTGTGCTTAGCTGTATTCTGTTCATTTTTTTTTTTTTTTTACTCCCTAGTCCTTGCAGATGACAAGCATACCCATAACATGATGCAGCCACCACCATGCTTGAAATTATGAAGAGTGGTACTCACTGATGTGTTGTGTTGGATTTTCCACAAACATAACGCTTTGTAATCAGGACATAAAGTTTATTTCTTTGCCAATGTTTTTGCAGTTTTACTTTAGTGCCTTATTGCTAACAGGATGCATGTTTTAGAATATTTGTATTCTGTACAAGCTTCCTTCTTTTCACTCTGTCATTTAGGTTAGTATTGTGGAGTAACACCAACTCAGTTTTCTCCTAGCACAGCCAATAAACTCTGTAACTATTTTAAAGTCACCATAGGCCCCATGGTGAAATCCCTGAGTGGTTTCCTTCCTCTCCGGCAACTGAGTTAGGAAGGACACCTGTATCTTTGTAGTGACTGGGTGTATTGATACACCATCCAATGTGTAATTGATATGCTCAAAAGGATATTCAATGTCTGCTTTTTTTAAATTTACCCATCTACCAATAGGCGCCCTTCTTTGCGAGGCATTGGAAACCTCACTGGTCTTTGCGGTTGAATATGTGTTTGAATTCACTGCTCGACTGAGGGACCTAATAGATAATTGCATGTGTGGGGTACAGAGATGAGGTAGTCGTTCAAAAATCATGTTAAACACTATTATTGCACACAGAGTGTTTCCGTACAACTTATTTAGGCTTGCCATAAGAAAGGGATTGAATACTTATTGACTCCAGACATTCCAACATAATTCCACTTTGACATCATGGGGTATTATGCTTAGGCCAGTAACACAACATCTACATTTAATCAATTTTAAATTCAGGCGGTAACACAACAAAATGCGGAAAATGTCAAGGGGTGTGAACAGTTTCTGAAGGCACTGTATATCATAAGGGCTTTCTTTGAGGGCCTAGTTTACACCCTAACACAGTGGTTAGAAACCCCTGGTTTACAGGTCATATCAAGCCTGCAAGTCACATTATGTTGGCTTGCAAGTGATGTGTAATTCCCATTGGAATCCATCCTGAGTGATGATATACATCAATTGGAACTTTTAATCACCCGTAACCTGCATTGAGAATGACTGCCGGGGTAGGGTAGATTGATTATTGAGACTACCTAAATCATATAAACTGGAACAAACATCTCAGTAACGGGTGTAATAAGTCCAACTTCTAACATATTGGATTAGTTTAGAAAATCAACTAACCAATCATGCAAAAACACAGGTATTGAAACAAACAATTCTGAAAATCAACCTGCAATTGAGCATGCTGGGAAATATGATAATGATTGGTGTGATTTTGAGAGTGTAACGGATCTCCTCTTCGTCTGAGGAGGAGTAGGAAGGATCGGACCAATGTGCAGCGTGGTAAGTGTTCGTCATTTTAATAATATGCACTGAACACTAAAATACAAAATAAACAAAACAAAGAACAACCAAAACAGTTCCGTCTGGTAACAAATACAAAGACAGAAAACAACTACCCACAAATCATAGTGGGAAAACAGGCTACCTAAGTGTGGCTCCCAATCAGAGATAACGATAGACAGCTGCCTCTGATTGGGAACCACACCAGGCCAAACACATAGAAAACCAACAACATAGAAAAAGGAACATAGAACATGCCCACCCTAGTCACACCCTGGCCTAACCAAAATAGAGAATAAAAAACCTCTCTATAGCCAGGGCGTGACAGAGAGGTTTTGAGCAAACATCAATTTGTAATTTTACTCAACAAGCTTAATCAAATACAACTCACTTCGAGAAGAGTTTGCTGAGTAAAAAAACGAACACATTAGCTCAAATTCTTGTCATTTTGAAGCTCAATAAGCAATTGGTTAAGATGGCTTTTTTACAGTGCGCATGGACACTTCACACATCAGTTGGGAAGTGCAGCATCCACAGCCCAGGTGGTACAGTTAAACTCAGGTTGAGAAACCCATCTGCTACTGTATATATGCTTGCAATGTTCAGAGATCAGTGTGTGTCTGAGAGAGAGATCATCCAGGACAACCCAGATGATTGGTAGATAAACTCAGCAACAATAGAAACGTCCCTTTTTCAGGACCCTGTCTTTAAAAGATCATTCGTAAAAGTCCAAATAACTTCACAGATCTTCAATGTAACGGGTTTAAAACCTGTTACGGCTAGACGTTCCGCTAGCAGTGGGAACAACAACTGCCCGAGTTACACCAGGAACGCACAATCCCTCCATCAGTACTCAGACTGTCCGCAATAGGCTGAGAGAGGCTGGACTGAGGGCTTGTAGGCCTGTTGTAAGGCAGGTCCTCATCAGACATCACCGGCAACAACATGGCCTATGGGCCCAAACCCACCGTCGCTGGACTAGACAGGACTGGCAAAAAGTGCTCTTCACTGACGAGTCGCGGTTTAGTCTCACCAGGGAATTCTAGTTTTTCGTCGAAGGAATGAGCGTTACACCGAGGCCTGTACTCTGGAGCGGTATCGATTTGGAGGTGGAGGGTCCGTCATGGTCTGGGGCGGTGTGTCACAGCATCATCGGACTGAGCTTGTTGTCATTGCAGGCAATCTCAACCATGTGCGTTACAGGGTAGACACCCTCCTCCTTCATGTGATACCCTTCCTGCAGGCTCATCCAGACATGACCCTCCAGGATGACAATGCCACCAGCCATACTGCTCATTCTGTGCGTGATTTCCTGCAAGACAGGGATGTCAGTGCTCTGCCATGGCCAGCGAAGAGCCCGGATCTCAATCCCATTGAGCACGTCTGGGACCTGTTGGATCGGAGGGTGAGGGCTTGGGCCATTCCCCCCAGAAATGTCTGGGAGCTTGCAGGTGCCTTGGTGGAAGAGTGGGGTAACATCTCACAGCAAGAACTGGCAAATCAGGAGCAGTCCATGGGGAGGAGATGGTGGCCACACCACATACCGACTGTTACTTTTGACCTTCCCCCCCTTTGTTCAGGGACACATTATTCAATTTCTGTTAGTCACATGTCTGTGGAACTTGTTCAGTTTATGTCTCAGTGGTTGAATCTTATTATGTTCATACAAATATTTACACATGTTAAGTTTGCTGAAAATAAATGCGGTTGACAGTGAGAGGACGTTTCTTTTTTGGTTTAGATAGAGAGAGCGAGAGAGAGAAAGGTTCAAGAGGACTGAGGGAGGGCAGTTAAAAAATGTTTTTATAAGCCTGCATCTCAGAGAATAATAGTGATTCTGATAATATCCTGTCTGCAGAATAATCACAGTATAACTTTGAGTTATATGGGCAAATACTATATGCAGTTTGTGTAATACATCACAACAAGTTACCAGGTGCACATTAGAGCTAGACCAGAGAGTACAGTAGGAAAGATGCTCCTCCACAGCTCATAGAAATTAGCAGAGCAGAGCCTATTGATTGGTCTGTATGGAGCTGAGTGTGTGTGTGTGTGTGTGTGTGTGTGTGTGTGTGTGTGTGTGTGTGTGTGTGTGTGTGTGTGTGTGTGTGTGTGTGTGTGTGTGTGTGTGTGTGTGTGTGTGTGTGTGTGTGTGTGTGTGTGTGTGTGTGTGTGTGTGTGTGTGTGTGTGTGTGTGTGTATGTGATGAGCTGAGAGCAGAGCCTATTGATTGGTCTGTATGGAGCTGAGTGTGTGTGTGTGTGTGTGTGTGTGTGTGTGTGTGTGTGTGTGTGTGTGTGTATGTGATGAGCTGAGAGCAGAGCAGCTGCTTTCATCAGAGTGGATGGAGGATGTCCTTCATTTCACAGTGGTCTTTTAGTAGAAGTTGCTCTGCACCATCACTTTTATCAGCCTGGTTGTATCCAGCTGCCTCTACTGCCTTATGCTGTGGGACATTATGTTACTCAATACATCAAGGCCAGGATCCTTTACTTATCTGAGCTGTCTGGATCTCGCTTAGTTAACACGTATTTGTCCTGTTTTTGATCGAGCCGTCATGGTTTTTGTTTCCATGTTCACTGAACGTTTTCAATGACTGACTGCCGTGGAGACCGAAGGTGTTCAATCAAATGAGTTGCAGCCAAATCATCGTGCCGGGTTGAATACCCCGTGGTGAATAAATTCAAATGGATTTCTTAAGTCAGATACTGCTTCATGGTTCATACTGCATGATGACAGGAATAGATATTAACAGCTGAAGGGGAAGACCGACAGAGAGCTCTCGGTGACATTGCGTCAAAGTCTGAAGAGACAAGGAGAGGACGGGTAGACGCAGTAGGGCTTCACAAACCTATTGAAGTGAAAGAGCACAAGTGCTCACACTCCATAGGCTTAATAACTGAAACTGGCTGCCTACGGTATGACAGAGAATGAAGGGGATATTTCACATTCGAGGATTGTAGGATTGTATGTTGGGCGGAAGGTAGCCTAGCGGTTAGAGCATTGGGCCACTAACTGAAAGGTCGCTGGTTTGAATACCCGAGCCGGCAAGGTGAAAAACCTGTCGATGTGCCCTTACGCAAGGCCCTTAACCCTAATTTGCTCCAGGGGCACTGTACTACTACAGCTGACCCTGTAAACCAACACATTTTCACTGCACCTCTTCGGTGTATAGTATGTGATAATAAAACTTGTTTTAATTTATTCCATAACCTCAGTCAGATGTAAAGGTTTAATTAACAGAAAAATAGCTAGGTGCTACTTCAAAAAGTGGTAATTGCCATAAATGTGCTGTATATTTCTTAGCGAGGGTTTCTGAGAGCATACAGGGAGTTCTGCTACACAAACATTCTTGACATTGATCACAACAACTTTCCCCATCATCGTCATCATCTACCCAGGGTGAGGGGTCATAAACCTCCTAACTGACCACATATCTTATCTCAGGCTGTTATGTTCTAGCCCCATCTGCCCCTGCCTTCCTCCTGCCTCCTGGCTCTATCCACCCTGCCTCCATCCATCCGCCCGCTCAAATCAGGCTGTTTAAACACTGGCCAGTTTTACTGCCCTGCTCTGTAAATACCTGCCACGTTCTTTTGCTCCCCAACTGGAAAATCAATCAATTACATGTACACTGGGTAAACACCTGGCTATCGCAGAAATCGCTTAATGTCTTTTACTACTTTCTTTACTGTAATTATAGATAAAAGGAGGAAGAGAGGACAGCGTCTGGCGAATGGAGGCAAGAAGAGGGGAGGGGCTGTTGTGGTGATGTTTAAATAGTGAGCTTTTATTCTTCTTCATTTTCCATTCAGCTTACCGTTTC
This sequence comes from Salvelinus fontinalis, assembly GCF_029448725.1. Taxonomy (NCBI): domain Eukaryota; kingdom Metazoa; phylum Chordata; class Actinopteri; order Salmoniformes; family Salmonidae; genus Salvelinus; species Salvelinus fontinalis. Next base: position 7,319,543 of record NC_074691.1, on the reverse strand, counting down.
ACTTGTGTTTGTTAAATGTACAAACTCCATCTGAAAGGAGTGCGTGGACAGACCCTCCCCTCTGCGTTGGCAGCTGCTTAGGATGCGCCCCAAATGGCACCCTTCTCTCTTTATAGTGCACTACTTTTAAAAAGTGTCATTTGGAACAGTACTCACTCTTAGTCTTTACTCCAACAGAAAGCCAATCATAGGGAATAGGGTGCCATTTGGAATACAAACTTTGTATTTTTTCCATGAGAAAGCCTATTAGCTATTAAGAGAGGGCTACTAATCCTATACCTTACCCAAAGAGGGAGCTGCATTTGGAGATTAAGGTGTCCCAAATGACACCCTATTTTCCATAGGGCTTTGGTCAAAAGTAGTGCATTATGTAGGGAATAGAGTGCCAATTGGGACATAACTAAACACACTACATGACCAAATGTATGTGGACACTTGCTTGTGGAACAACTCATTCCAAAATCACAGGCATTAATATGGAGTTGGTCCCCCCTTTACTGCTATAACAGCCTCCACTCTTCTGGGAAGGCTTTCCACTAGATGTTGGAACATTGGACTTGCTTCCATTGAGCCACAAGAGCATTTGTGAGGTCGGGCACTGACGTTGGGCTATTAAACCTGGCTCGCAGTCGGTGTTCCAATTCATTCCAAAGGTATTCGATGTGGTTGAGGTCAGTCAAGATCTTCCACACTGATCTTGACAAACCATTTCTGTATGGACCTCGCTTTGTGCACAGGGGCATTGTCATGCTGAAACAGGGAAGGGCCTTCCCCAAACTGTTGCCACAAAGTTGGAAGCACAGAATCTTCTAGAATGTCCTTGTGTGCTGTAGCGTTAAGATTTCACTCCACTGGAACTAAGGGGCCTAGCACAAACCATGAAAACCAGCCCCAGACCCTTATTCCTCCTCCACCAAACTTTACAATTGGCACTATGCATTGGGGCAGGTAGCGTTCTCCTGGCATCCGCCAAACCCAGATGTGTCCGTTGGACTGCCAGATGTGAATCTTCTGATCTTAGGCTTGTGTGTAGATGCTCGACCATGGAAATCCATTTCATGAAGCATGGAACTCGGTAGCACTTGACGGTCCCGTTCTGTGAGCTTGCATGGCCTATCACTTCGCGGCTGAGCCATTGTTGCTCCTAGACATTTCCACTTCACAATAACAGCACTTACAGTTGACCGAGGCGGCTCTAGCAGGGCAGAAATTTGACGACTTGACTTATCGGAAAGGTGGCATCCTATGATGGTGCCACGTTGAAAGTCACTGAGCTGTTCAGTAAGGCCATTCTCATGCCAATGTTTGTCTATGGAGATTGCATGGCGGTGTGCTCGATTTTAAACACCTGTCAGCAACGGGTGTGGCTGAATTAGCCGAATCCACGAATTTGAAGGGGTGACCACATACTTTTGTATATAGTGTATATAGCTCAGCCACATTGATATATGAGTTAATCTCGTTAATGTTTCCTGTCATTTTCCCCAACCTCTAGAAATAGCTATCCTCATTGACAGTTGTCCAATATAAAGCAATATAGTAAGCAGTGGCACTGTACTCTTATAACACCATGACAAAGGTACTCTGACAAAACCTTGTCATTGTTAGTGAGGAAATGAATGGCTGGCATTCAGGAGGAGCCTGCTGTTATTTGATGCGGATATGACTTTATTTGATCTCACTGAGTGACTGGCTAGATGGTTTGTGGCATTGTGTCAGGAGAGTAGAGGCGGATAAAGTGACCTCGGAAGGAAATGAGTGTCGTGTAGTGGAGTAGTCTTTTTGCATCCTTTGTTTTCTGTCAACCACTCTTATGAGCACTAGTGTCCTATGGTAACACTTTACAATAAGGTTCCGTTTGTAAAGGGGTTATAATTACATTATTAATGGTTATTTAATCATTTGTAAATGGATTATAAACCATTAAACGTTTGCATTGGTCAAAAAAGTGAAATAAATGTTCTTTTTTTATTTGACCTTTATTTAACTTGGCGGGTCAGTTAAGAACAAATTCTTATTTACAGTGACAGCCTACACCGGCCAAACCCGGACGACGCTAGGCCAATTGTGCGCCGCTACATGGGACTCCCAATCACGGCCGGTAGTGACGCAGCCTGGAATTGAACCATGGTGTCTGTAGTGACACCTAGAGCACTGAGATACCGTGCCTTAGACCTCTGTGCCACTCGACTGGTCAGTGTTTGCAAAATACTGAGCCAATATTTACCTCCAGTTATTAATCATTTATTAATGCACTTCGAAATCCTTAAAAGATGAACCCTTATGTATCATCATGCAACTTTTTTTTCAATAGTTTCAAAGTTGAAAAATAGTTATTTTCTCACTTTTGGGTGTGATGGATTGTTGCTCTGTCCCAGGAACAGGAGAGGTTGGTTTTCATGCGTCTTGACAGACTATTGAAACCCTTATACCCTGGCCAATCATCATTACCCCTTACCAGATTATATAAACACACTTACCACTTATCTCTGTGATAGTCCAAGTATCGTGAACACTCTGGTGTGAAATGAGAACTGTAATACCTTTGGAGGTATTACCTCTCACACCGCTTAATGTTTTGGTCTTCATACCCCCCATTCATTGACTGAACATGATTAATAAAGTGTTCAATCTTCTCTTATGTATGTAGTGATGAATACCCAATACTTCCTATAAATATGTCTAAGCTCTGAGTGAACTCTCAAATCATCTACAAATGATTTACATGTATAGCTGCTAAAAATACACCTTATTTTAAAGTGACAGCTCGATGAACATTTATAACTGAGTTATCAACATGTATAACTGCTAAAAGTATACCTTATTTTAAAGTGGCAATAAACTGACCATTAACAATGAGTTTACCTATTGCTGAAAATATACTTTTAAAAGGTGCAATAGGCAAAAGTCGCTCCGCCATTTCCTGGTTGCTGCAATTCTAAAATGTTGCTTAATATCAGTTTATGTGACAAAACAAGCAGTCATTGTGTAGAGAATCATTGTGCCATCTAAACTGCCGTGAAATATATTTTCCCTAACCCAAAATATTGTATTTTCAGCTGTTTGAAGCTGCTGTACAAAACTGAAAGCAAAAGAGACAAAAACAAATCGTAACAAAGGGAAGCATAGAAATAGAAAAAGGGCACTTAGAACACATCTACCACTTCGTAGACTTGCTTTCAATGAAAATGACAGATCTATAACCTTTAAAGAAAATGGATCCTACTGACCATTTATTAATGAGTTAGGCAACCACCATTTATTGATGTTCCCGAGTGGCACAGTGGTCTAATGCACTGCATCTCAGTGCTAGAGGCGTCACTACAGACCCTGGTTCGATCCCGGGCTGTATCACAACAGGCCGTGATCGGGAGTCACATAGGGCGGCGCACAATTGGCCCAGCGTTGTCCGGGTTAGGTGAGGGTTTGGCAAGGGGTAGGGCGTCATTGTAAAATAAGAATTTGTTCTTAACTGACTTGCCTAGTTAAATAAATAAATACATGTTAAGTTATAAACATGTGTAATAGTATATCATCTCAAACATGCAATACATAGTAATAAAAAAAAAGAAATTTAATAGAAGGATACATTGGGAAAAACGTTTAAATTTCAGCGACTCTAATCTGTAGCCTATTGTTGGTATAGTGAGTAGCCTAGCTAATTCAGATAAAAAGGGACCCCCTTTTTAACATGACAAGTCAGAATAAAAATTGGTAACAGATTAACTATTTAAAATACAATATAGGGTCTCATGGTTCCCTTCTGTGTCATCTGTTTCTTTCTTGTTAAGCATTTTCCCATCCTGGAGTCAGACCTTATGGGAATGTGTAGGAGAGATGAGGACACAGAAGAAAAGGTAACCCAGACACGTCACAGGGGCTATAAAGCTGAAGCCTCCGTTTAGAACTTTTCTCACCACCAAATATGGTAATGAGAGGAAGTCCAGTCGTAGTTAGTGGGAGAGGATGGAACTAGGTGAAACTGGGACAGCATTCTGCAAATGTTCTCATCAATAATTGTTTCTGTTCCCAAAACTAGAATTTGTTACGAAAACAGTGCACTAAGTGTTATAGACTTGACCCTTTGCCAAAGTTTTTTTATTTTTTATTATGTCGTTTAGAAGGAGTGCAAGGTTGAATTAAAGTTGTGCACAAGCTCACTTCACAGAGGTGGCGTTACCAAACGGAAGCGTGCAAATACATCCTACAACGGGGCCAATAGGATCTCGCTATCTCGTGCTTGGCTTTGCCCACCTCCTTGCTTGTTCTGCCCACTTTGCTTAATTTGCTCCCACTGTAAATGACACAGATGAACTATCTTGAGTTAGTTATAAATATCTTTGACACTAGTTAGCTAGCTAGCTAGATGTCTAGCTAGCTAGTAAGTTAGTCTTAAAATTGGAACCTCTCATGATAGTGTACTGACAAAAGGATGTCATGTCATGTCGATGTTAGCAAGCTAGCTGGCAGCTAGTGAAGCTAACTAGCCAACAAACGTGATCTACTTAGCTAGTTAGCTATATCCTGCCAATGATGATCTGTGTTAAATTATCAAGCAGATTGTCTATATAAAAAAAATACATTTGAGGTTTTACCTAATGCTGTCTAGCTGGAAGTAGAAGCCTACGTGTTGTTGTCCATTAGTGTAATACAATTAAGGGATGGGTGGTAGGGTTAGGGGAAAATAATTATGTAATATATATATTTCTATAAAATAGAAATAAAAATGCTGGCAGATCAGCTTTAATATTGCATATAGATTGTAACACTGGAAATGATGCAGACAATTACAATGATGAAGCCACAATCTATATGCAATATTAAAGCTGATCTGCCCGCATTTTTATTTCTATTTTATAAATACAAACATATAAATGCTAGCTAGTTGGCTAGCTAACGTTTCCTAGCTAGCTAGGTAGGACAGAGGAAACAAACTGCATAAAATAACATACCCTCTCCCCTCTGTCAACATTTGTATCTCGGGAACAACATTTATTTTGCGCAATCTCTTCCGTCTGGCCTTTGCACCCTTCTCATAGCCACGTCCATCATGATTCTTCATGACGCACTGTCACATGATGTCAGTGTCAATATTCAGGGCACATTCCAGGTCATCTTCGTTTCCACTGCGTTTCACAGGTGGACAGATCTCGCAAAGTCGGGTAAATTTTCAGAAACACGAGAACCACACCAATAATATGGCTTGAGATCTTGAGATGAAGCCTTAATTCCTGGAATAAATAAGTGTACCAATGTTTCATCAGGGTTTAAAAACGTGGGGCAAGATACATCATGGGAATTGACCATTGGTTTTCAACCAATCATTTCTGTTCCTGGGATAGAGCAACAATGCATCACACCCAAAAGTGAGAAACTAACTATTATTTAACCGTGCAACCATTGAAAATAAGGTTGCATGATGATACATAAGGGTTCAATATTATATGCATTAGTAAGTGCATTTATAAATGGTTAATAGATGGCTCACTAATTGGCAAGCACTGACTGGCTACCGCACAATTTTGACCAAGTTTTTATAACCCATTTATTAATAGTTTAACACATTTACAAATGAGTAAATAAATGTCAATAATGTAATTGCAAACCCCTTTACAAATGGAACCTGAGTGTAAAGAGTTACCCAGCTTTTCTTTGTCTCCATAACTTTTTGATTTGGGTGTTATGGAGACAAAGAAAAGCAGTGAAATGCAGCATTGTTGGTCTTTGATTACCAAAGCCAGCTGACTCACCCTAGATGTTGGGTTTAAGAGTGCTAATGCATATCTACTGTGTCATTTTAGACTCGCCGTGTGAGTTTACAAAGGGATTGCTGCAAGGGCTGGTCTCATAGACTAGAAAAAAGAATCCGGGACACTCAAATTAGCATGATATGCTACGTTTGGTATGGTTACATAAGACAGAAGGTACTTAAGGCAAAGATTAAAGGAGGGTGGTTGGCAGGGTGGATGGGTATGTGTATAAGACAAACGTCTTGCCACCAAATGGTTGCGTGTTCAAATCTCATCACATAATTTTAGCAACTTTACAACTACTAGCTACTTTGTAGCTACTTTGCAACTACTTAGCATGTTAGTTAACCCTTCCCCTAACCTTACCCTTTAACCTAACTTTAACCCCTAACCTAGCTAATGTTAGCCACCTAGCTAACAATTCTAGGGAGAGACCGTTTTTGTAACGTTACCCGTAATGTTCCCCTCATGTTTGAGTGTCCAGTTTTCCATTAATTAGGGGAACATTCTATGTTAGCAAAAACCTTTAGATAACTTTTTTTGCATGTTCTGTTTTTAAGAACATTCCCTTAACGTCGAACAGATCTTATCTAGAACATGGTTGCCATTTTCTCAGAAAATAAGATATGTTCTAGACACGTTTCATATTTATTTTATTTTATTTATTTTATTTCACCTTTATTTAACCAGGTAGGCAAGTTGAGAACAAGTTCTCATTTACAATTGCGACCTGGCCAAGATAAAGCAAAGCAGTTCGACACATACAACAACACAGAGTTACACATGGAGTAAAACAAACATACAGTCAATAATACAGTAGAAAAATAAGTCTATATACAATGTGAGCAAGTGAGGTGAGATAAGGGAGGTGAAGGCAAAAAAAAGGCCATGGTGGCAAAGTAAATAGAATATAGCAAGTAAAACACTGGAATGGTTGATTTGCAGTGGAAGAATGTGCAAAGTAGAGATAGAAATACTGGGGTGCAAAGGAGCAAAATAAATAAATAAATACAGTAGGGAAAGAGGTAGTTATTTGGGCAAAATTATAGATGGGCTATGTACAGGTGCAGTAATCTGTGAGATGCTCTGACAGTATTTAAGAGCAATTGGAGGCCACGGAAGGAGAGTTGTATGGCATTGAAGCTCGCCTGGAGGGTTGTTAACACAGTGTCCAAAGAAGGGCCAGAAGTATACAGAATGGTGTCGTCTGCGTAGAGATGGATCAGAGACTCACCAGCAGCAAGAGCGACATCATTGATGTATACAGAGAAGAGAGTCGGTCCAAGAATTGAACCCTGTGGCAACCCCATAGAGACTGCCAGAGGCCCGGACAACAGACCCTCCGATTTGACATACTGAACTCTATCAGAGAAGTAGTTGGTGAACCAGGCGAGGCAATCATTTGAGAAACCAAGGCTGTCGAGTCTACCGATGAGGATGCGGTGATTGATAGAGTCGAAAGCCTTGGCCAGGTCAATGAATACGGCTGCACAGTATTGTTTCTTATCGATGGCGGTTAAGATATCGTTTAGGACCTTGAGCGTGGCTGAGGTGCACCCATGACCAGCTCTGAAACCAGATTGCATAGCGGAGAAGGTATGGTGGGATTCGAAATGGTCGGTAATCTGTTTGTTAACTTGGCTTTCGAAGACCATAGAAAGGCAGGGTAGGATAGATATAGGTCTGTAGCAGTTTGGGTCAAGAGTGTCCCCCCGTTTGAAGAGGGGGATGACCGCAGCTGCTTTCCAATCTTTGGGAATCTCAGACGACACGAAAGAGAGGTTGAATAGGCTAGTAATAGGGGTGGAAACAATTTCAGCAGATCATTTTAGAAAGAAAGGGTTCAGATTATCTATCCCTGTTGATTTGTAGGGATCCAGATTTTGCAGCTCTTTCAGAACATCAGCTGACTGGATTTGGGAGGAGGAGAAATGGGGAAGGCTTGGGCGAGTAGCTGTGGGGGGTGCAGTGCTGTTGACTGGGGTAGGGGTAGCCAGGTGGAAAGCATGGCCAATCGTAGAAGAATGCTTATTGAAATTCTCAATTATAGTGTATTTATCGGTGGTGACAGTGTTTCCTATCTTCAGTGCAGTGGGCAGCTGGGAGGAGATGTTCTTATTCTCCATGGACTTTACAGTGTCCCAGAACTTTTTTTGAGTTTGTGTTGCAGGAAGCAAATTTCTGCTTGAAAAAGCTAGCCTTGGCTTTTCTAACTGCCTGTGTATATTGGTTTTTAGCTTCCCTGAAAAGTTGCATAGCACGGGGGCTGTTCGATGCTAATGCAGAACGCCATAGGATGTTTTTGTGTTGGTTAAGGGCAGTCAGGTCTGGAGAGAACCAAGGGCTATATCTGTTCCTGGTTCTAAATTTCTTGAATGGGGCATGCTTATTTAAGATGGTGAGGAAGGCATTTAAAAAAAAAAAACAGGCATCCTCTACTGACGGGATGAGATCAATATCCTTCCAGGATACCCCGGCCAGGTCGATTAGAAAGGCCTGCTCGCTGAAGTGTTTCAGGGAGCGTTTGACAGTGATGAGTGGAGGTCGTTTGACCGCTGACCCATTACGGATGCAGGCAATGTGGCAGTGACCGCTGAGATCTTGGTTGAAAACAGCAGAGGTGTATTTAGAGGGCAAGTTGGTTAGGATGATATCTATGAGAGTGCCCGTGTTTACGGCTTTGGGGTGGTACCTGGTAGGTTCATTGATAATTTGTGTGAGATTGAGGGCATCAAGCTTAGATTGTAGGATGGCTGGGGTGTTAAGCATGTTCCAGTTTAGGTCGCCTAGCAGCACGAGCTCTGAAGATAGATGGGGGGAAATCAGTTCACATATGGTGTCCAGAGCACAGCTGGGGGCAGAGGGTGGTCTATAGCAGGCGGCAACGGTGCGAGACTTGTTTTTAGAGAGGTGGATTTTTAAAAGTAGAAGTTCAAATTGTTTGGGTACAGACCTGGATAGTAGGACAGAATTCTGCAGGCTATCTTTGCAGTAGATTGCAACACCACCACCTTCCCTTTGCCATGCGGTCCGATTGGTAAATTTTGGCCAAAATTAGAGTGTACCACTTCTCCAGGCACCACTGGATGATGGTGCACAAAATAATACATACAGTGCATTCGGGAAAGTAATTAGACCCCTTGACTTTTTTCACATTTTGTTACGTTACAGCCTTACTTTAAAATGGATGAACTCGTGTTTTTCCCCCTCATCAATCTACACACAATACCCCATAATGACAAAGCAAAAACAAGTTTAGACATTTCTGCAAATGTATAAAAAAAAATACACTGCTCAAAAAAATAAAGGGAACACTTAAACAACACAATGTAACTCCAAGTCAATCACACTTCTGTGAAATCAAACTGTCCACTTAGGAAGCAACACTGATTGACAATAAATTTCACATGCTGTTGTGCAAATGGAATAGACAAAAGGTGGAAATTATAGGCAATTAGCCAGACACCCCCAATAAAGGAGTGATTCTGCAGGTGGTGACCACAGACCACTTCTCAGTTCCTATGCTTCCTGGCTGATGTTTTGGTCACTTTTGAATGCTGGCGGTGCTCTCACTCTAGTGGTAGCATGAGACGGAGTCTACAACCCACACAAGTGGCTCAGGTAGTGCAGCTCATCCAGGATGGCACATCAATGCGAGCTGTGGCAAGAAGGTTTGCTGTGTCTGTCAGCGTAGTGTCCAGAGCATGGAGGCGCTACCAGGAGACAGGCCAGTACATCAGGAGACGTGGAGGAGGCCGTAGGAGGGCAACAACCCAGCAGCAGGACCGCTACCTCCGCCTTTGAGTAGGAGGAGCACTACCAGAGCCCTGCAAAATGACCTCCAGCAGGCCACAAATGGGCATGTGTCAGCATATGGTCTCACAAGGGCTCTGAGGATCTCATCTCGGTACCTAATGGCAGTCAGGCTACCTCTGGCGAGCACATGGAGGGCTGTGCGGCCCCACAAAGAAATGCCACCCCACACCATGACTGATCCACCGCCAAACCGGTCATGCTGGAGGATGGTGCAGGCAGCAGAACGTTCTCCAAGGCGTCTCCAGACTCTGTCACATGTGCTCATGTGCTCAGTGTGAACCTGCTCTCATCTGTGAAGAGCACAGGGCACCAGTGGCGAATTTGCTAATCTTGGTGTTCTCTGGCAAATGCCAAACGTCCTGCACGGTGTTTGGCTGTAAGCACAACCCCTACCTGTGGACGTCGGGCCCTCATACCACCCTCATGGAGTCTGTTTCTGACCGTTTGAGCAGACACATGCCCATTTGTGGCCTGCTGGAGGTCATTTTGCAGGGCTCTGGTAGTGCTCCTCCTGCTCAAAGGCGGAGGTAGCGGTCCTGCTGCTGGGTTGTTGCCCTCCTACGGCCTCCTCCACGTCTCCTGATGTACTGGCCTGTCTCCTGGTAGCGCCTCCATGCTCTGGACACTACGCTGACAGACACAGCAAACCTTCTTGCCACAGCTCGCATTGATGTGCCATCCTGGATGAGCTGCACTACCTGAGCCACTTGTGTGGGTTGTAGACTCCGTCTCATGCTACCACTAGAGTGAGAGCACCGCCAGCATTCAAAAGTGACCAAAACATCAGCCAGGAAGCATAGGAACTGAGAAGTGGTCTGTGGTCACCACCTGCAGAATCACTCCTTTATTGGGGGTGTCTGGCTAATTGCCTATAATTTCCACCTTTTGTCTATTCCATTTGTACAACAGCATGTGAAATTTATTGTCAATCAGTGTTGCTTCCTAAGTGGACAGTTTGATTTCATAGAAGTGTGATTGACTTGGAGTTACATTGTGTTGTTTAAGTGTTCCCTTTATTTTTTTGAGCAGTGTATTTGAAAAATGCAATATCACATTACAGCCTCAACTATCCTTGGTTATGACACTACAAGCTTGGCACAACCGTATTTGGAGAGTTTCTCCCATTCTTCTCTGCAGATCCTCTCAAGCTCTGTCAGGTTGGCTGGGAACATCACTGTACATCTATATCCAGCTATGTTTGATCAAGTTCAAGTCCGGGCTCTGGCTGGGCCATTCAGAGACTTGTCTCGAAGCCACTCCTGCGTTGTCTTGGCTGTGTGCTTAGGGTCATTGTCCTATTGGAAGGTGAACCTTTGCCCCAGTCAGAGGTCCTGAGCGCTTTGGAGCAGGTTTTCATCTAGGATCTCTCTGTCCTTTGCTTCGTTCATCTTTCCCTCGATCCTGACTAGTGTCCCAGTCCCTGCCGCTGAAAAACATCCCCACAGCATGATGCTGCCACCACTATGTCTCACCGTAGGGATGGCCACTCTATTATAAAAGGCCTGATTGGTGGAGTGCTGCAAAGATGATTGTCCTTCTGGAAGGTTCTCCCATCTTCACAGAGGAACTCTGAAGCTCTGTCAGAGTAGCCATCGGGTTCTTGGTCACCTCCCTGACCAAGACCCTTCTCCCCCGATTGCTCAGTTTGGCCGGGCGGCCAGCTCTAGGAAGAGTTTTGATGTCTCCAAACTTGTTCCATTTAAGAATGATGGAGGACATTGTGTTCCTGGGGACCTTCAATGCTGCAGAAATGTTTTGGTACCCTTCCCCGACACAATCCTGTCTCTACGGACAATTCCTTTGACCTCATGGCTTGGTTTTTGCTCTGACATGCACTGTCCACTGTGGGACCTTATATAGACAGGTGTGTGCCTTTCCAAATCATGTCCAATCAATTGAACTTACCTCAGGTGGACTCCAATCAAGTTGTAGACACATCAAGGATGATCCACGGACACAGGATGCACCGGAGCTCAATTTTCAAGTCTCATAGCAAATGGTCTGAATACTTATGTAGAAAAGGTATCATTTAAAAAAAATACATTTGCAAACATTTCTAAAAACCTGTTTTCGCTTTGTCATTATGATGTATTGTGTTTAGATTGATGAGGGATTTTTTTTTATGTGATCCATTTTAGAATAAGGCTGTAACGTAACAAAATGTGGAAAAGGGAATGGTCTGAATACTTTCCGAATGCACTGTACCATACCAAATGCAATATATACTAATTTGAGTGTCCTGGATTTTCATTTACTATGTTACGTCTACCCCTCATGCAGGTTGTGCTGCACTGTTACTCTGATGAAACAGCTATCATTTGTGATGCAATTCACAGTTGAGGGACACAGATGAACTCACACAAATGCTGCTACTTCATCACAATATGATGTGGCCAATATTTCATAATTTACAAATAACCTATTTTGGTTTGTGGGCAGATTATGTTAATGTTATGAATACAAAACACCTAGCCAGCGAGCTTTGGGTGCATTGCTAATAATGATAAAGGGATCTGGTAATTACAATCATACTTTAAGTCTGCCATTGTTTTTGGGTAGGATTGCTTTATCCCTTTACAGAAGTTTTTTTTGGACTGGCACTCGGCCAAACAAGTAATGAGTTGGAGCCAAATCTCTGTTGGCCAGCTTTAGCAAAGTGGCACCATAGACAATGCTGCCCAATCATGCCCATAAGGAGGGTCTTTTATACTGGAGACATTTTGAGGTAGACTTGGGCAGCAAATAGCACCTAAATAGCACCCAATTCCCTATATAGTGCACTTCTTTTGACAAGAGCCCTATGGGGGGAATAGGGTGACATTTGGGACACACTCTTGTGGTGTGGGTAGAGCACTGCTGATGCTGAAGCTGTGTTGCTAAGGCTATTTGCTGTGCTTTGGTATAGCAGCCAAATCCTTTGGCACATCTTTGAAATACTATCGCCACAGCTATTTGTTAAATAATATATTGTTCCTTTCCTCTATTTGAAAGGTGGGTTGAAGTGTGTTATGAGTTGCTTGCTCTCTCACAATCACAATAGTTTGCCACTCTTCAATTAATATGATTATTAAGATACCGATGTAACACATTTGAAATGGAGAGAATCCCTGTTACACCTCAGCCTTGTGTCTTCTCAGCTGACTTTCATAATCAAAAGCTTGATTTCTTTCACCACAGCGCCATCTAGAGAGTAAACAATGACAGAGCACCCTACCACCACCAGATTAAAATGCATAAGGCCATCATCAACATGCATGGCCCAGTAAACTACACGTTATATATAGATCTTTGATGACATTTGATCAAGGCAAATTAAATCGTCACGTTTATTGTATAAGCATTATTTTACCGCTGAAGTATTATGAATTGAATGTAGCCTACTATAAATTTGAATGAAGTCAAATATGTTTATCTATTTAAATTGCTATTATAAACATATGCAGAATGCTTAGAGACTACACCTAATCCTAAATCACTACTCCTCTCATGTTAATCAAGACAGACAGTCTAGAAGGAATTTACCATTGCATTAAATGTATGAGACAGGATCAAATTCAGTGTTTCCTTTGATGTACATGTTTTTGCCATGGCTAATTCTGTGTTCTTATGATCAAAAATGATAACAAAATCAATGGCAACCCCAATCGGGGGCCCTGGGTATGTGCCCTGCATGCCCGGTCGGTAATCCAGCCATGCCAAAAGTACTCCTAAATGCATTATTTTATTTTATTGATTTCATTGTTTTAGCTTTTGTTTTTGTGATTTCTAGTTCTCAAAGATTATATATATATATATTTTTTTTAAACATATAAGTCAATTTTTCCATCGTGAAATGTATTTCTAAAATTGGTATGGCGGCAAGACTTTAGCAGCAGTAGTGTGCCGCTGATAAACGAAACACAGAAATTGTGGCCGCTAGTGCATTAGGGTAACAAATGTACTTATAAATGGCATTGCATTAGTTAGTCTCCATAAGCCACAAGGACCGTCAACTGCCAACCTTCAGCTCAGTAAACACTTAGAGGGCAACAGCTTTCAAATTCACTTCATCCCCATTCCAACAAAACAACATGTTTTGCAAGCTGGAGCACAGGTGTTTACGTCCAAGGACGCATAGCACAGCCCACACAAAAGGTCACTGCCAAGATGATTAGTGAAGAATGTGTCCTCTGCAGTGGAACATTTTCTCCCTGTGTCTGAATAACACGTTTTCACAATTGATGCCCTTCAATAGCATAGCAGGGGTGAGGAGGTCAGCGTGTGTGTCTGTTTGTGTGTGTGTGAGAGAAGAAGAAGTCAAACAATTGAGTTGGGTGTTGATTTTACATAGGAAATAAACCACTAGAATTGTAGGCTGACTGTTCAATTAAAAACGATTACATTGCAGTAGGCTATTTACCAAAGAGTGTAATAAAATACTGAATAAATACCCTCTCTATGTAAGATAGCCTACCTACTAGGGTATATTCAGCTTGCAGACCTGTGTCCGGGGGGGGGCAACAAAGACTCTACCTAGTAATTATCAAGCAGGTTTGAGGCCAGATGCGTGAAATAACATTATGATGAAGAATACGTGATAACTGAGCAGTTTCAACAGTATTTGGTCCGCCTATATTAAACGCAAAATGAATGGCTCTGGCACCAACTATTCAACAGCAGGTGGCAGTAAAAGCCAATAAATTGGGTGAGAAGAAAATACGCTATTGGAAATTATATTAGGTTTATCATGTAGCGTAGGCTACAACGTAATGCTCATTTAATTGCCAATATTTAGGATTTTAAGGGGTAGGCTACAGAAAACAGCAGTGGGGTGTGTGTTTTAACTGCAACGTTCAGCAGTTCATGCATTGGAATCTGTGTACCTTGACCTACTACTTTCTCAAACAAGGGGAAGTTAACTCTTTATTAAACAGTGCCACGTTATGCACGTAGCAGGTAGAAATACATAACTTCAATCCTAAACTGACGGTCTCTTTGAAAGTATGGTGAGTTGACCGACTGTTTCCTGCTTTAATTACATGCCTTGTTTTACATCGGTTGTCAAGGTATTTAGATTCATAAATACACTAGTTTGGCTACTAACCCTCCGTCGTTCTAGGGCTCTCCACGGGAGCAACATATCACCCAAGGTACAAAATATCTTGAACATAGGATATGCACACCAAGTGTGTTATTTGTCTGTCGACAGCATTGTGTTTTTCCCCAAATTAATTCTGCTTTCTATAAGGTTACAGTAAAGGGTTTGCATAGACCTGGGTCTTATCTCATTAGCGATGTCAAGATCGGGTGAGCAGGAATGTGAGCATCGGAGTTGCTGCGTGTGATGTTCATAGGCCTTTAACCTATAACTAGCCCAATAATGTACTGTTAATGAGTGTAGTCGGCTCGCCCACTGTTACTCCTTAAGGTCTAAGGACATTCATGTTATTGTCCCCCACGATGAAATCGGGAAGGGGACTGTGGATCTGTCTCCGTTCGTACATGCTGCGTTTAGACAAGGGACACAGAGGGTGACGAGTGCTGGTAAAAACAAGCCAGCACCTTGGTATGCGTTGTTAAATTACACTGATTGGCCAGAGGGTGGCGCCATAACAATAGATTGAAAATTATAACTTGGAAAGATCACGGCCCTCACCCACTGACCCAAAGTCATCAAATGCAGTACCTTGATCCCTCTCCTCACAAGGAACAAATTTGCCTCAGGGTCCGCCATTTTACATTTTGTGAAAAACACTGAATTAACCATGACACAACTTGAAATGTGGCATCTATGAGAAAGGTCACAACAGTGGAGCCTCCTCAGAGGAGGAAGGGGAGGACAGTCTTCCTCAGTGAATTGTATAGATAAAACTGTACTAAATATAATCACACGTCACCAAATAATTGATTAAAAAACATGTTTTGCAATAAAGGTATAGAGTAGCCTCAACAGCGCTGTAGGGTAGCACCATGGTGTATTAGCCGGAGGACAGCTAGTTTCCGTGCTCTGACTTCAATACAAAACCCAGGAGGCACATGGTTCTCACCCTCTTCCATAGACTTACACAGTAATTATGACAACTCCTGGAGGACGTCCTCCAACCTGTTAGAGCTCTTGCAGGATGAACTGACATGTTGTCCACCCAATAAAAGGATCATAGAATAAATCTCATACTGAAAGCATATGCTACAGCTAGCTAGCGCTGCAGTGCATAACATTTGGTGAGTAGTTGACTCAGAGAAACAATAGTTGAAGAGTTTAAGAAATTAATTTCTTCAAAAATGAAGGAGACGCAAGAGAGCTATATTTGTATTTTTTACTGCGATTGCAGCTAGCTAGTTTAGCCTACTAAAAACATTTGGCTCATAGAGGGATGCTAGCTGGCTATAGCTTTACAACACTGGAACTCTTCCAAGTCAAGGTCAGTTTTATTAGTTTATTGCCACCAGGGCCAACTGGTGTAACTGCTAAACCGCTGCAGGATTGTAGCGGGTTTACTAATGCGTTAGTTCTAGTATCTATATTGATTATGACGTTGGCTAATAATGGTGACGATTTAGGCTGTGTGTAGCAGTTAGAGGTTATGATATAAAGGTTTGGCTTGTAAAGATTATTTCACCTGGTCAGACAGCTGATGTGTTGTGCACTGAAGTCCACAAGCTAAGGGAAAAGGTGAGAGGAGGAGAGCGCATAGATGCAAGAAGGAATTATAGCTACAAACATAGCTGCAGGAAAATGTTTTGGGGTGAGGGTGCTGCAACAAAATGTTGCCCGCACTACAGATGGCTATGTCGGACCGCTAATACAGGACTAGTAAAGTCCCAGTGCACAACATTTTTTTTATACTGATTTTTCAGGGCGTGCCGCAGCACCCTCAGCATATGCAATGAAACTGGGATAAACATACCTGAATTTGTCCAATAGAAACTCTCAGTTGCAACTGTTGGACTAATGATTAGACCCTAGATCAGCTAGATGCAGGCCAGAGTGTGCAAGGCAGTATTGAATGTGTCACTGTCTGACACCTTGATTACTCACATTTCTGTCATCCTGTGTTCTAGACTTTCATTCGTAGGCTAGGTTGTTAGAACCTCATGATGGCTATTGGGAAAATTTGAGGATCATGTTGTAGCCTAAACCTATCGATGTTACTTTGAGTTGGGTGAATGGAATATGAATGACAGTCATCCAATATGCTGTAATAGAAATAAGGCCATGCTCATAAAAAATAAAAATAGTCCTCCCTCATCTTAAATGGTGCCGACCGCCACTGCTCTCAACGCAATATTTTCCAGGGCCCAGTTTCTCGATAGCGATAGATTTTAGGCTTATGGGTGTTTTAACGATGCATCTTTTCTACAGCAGCCAAAGATGTAACGTGTTTCCCAAAACACCACGCAGAGAGAACAGTCGCTAAGTGCATCGTTGGAGCATTTGTTGATACTGGAATTATTTCACACTACTGACGACGGATCAGCTCCTACAGAGATATTAACAAACCATGGTTACAAATATTGAGGTGGCTTATTCTAATGCTTACCCAATAAAAATGCACTAAATCACCGATTTGGCACATCATTGCGCACACGTCATAAAATATATTGAGACAAATGACAGACAGTACTCTAAAAGTAGCAAAACAGAACGATTTATTGAACACGAAATGTATTTCAATATGATTGAAATAGGCCGATATCATACTGCATTTCAAATCAAATATTTTATTTATTTTATTTAACCAGTTGGCTAGTTGAGAACAAGTTCTCATTTACAACTGCAAAGCAAAGCGACACAAACAGAGTTAGTTACACATGGAATAGACAAACATAGTCAATAACACATGCGCAGAATACATCAGTGAAATGCTTACTTACAAACCCTTAACCAACAATGCAGTTAAGAAAATACCTATTTAAGAGTAAGAGATAAGAAAAACAAATAATTAAGGAGCCGCAGTAAATAACAATAGCGGGTCTATATACAGGGGGTATCGGTTCAGAGTCAATGTGCGGGGCCACCTATGTCGAGGTAATTATGTACATGCAGGAAGAGTTACTAAAGTGGCTATGCATAGATAATAACAGAGAGTAGCAGCAGGGGGGGGTGCAAATAGTCTGGGTAGCCATTTGATTAGCTGTTTAGGAGTCTTATGGATTGGGGGAAGAAGCTGTTTAGAAGCCTCTTGGACCTAGACTTGGCGCTTCGGTACCGCTTGCCCTGTGGTAGCAGAGAGAACAGTCTAATGACTAGGGTGGCTGGACTCTCTGACAATTTTTAGGGCCTTCCTCTGACACCGCCTGGTATAAAGGTCCTGCAAAACTTTGAGACTTACTTAGATATCGTGCACCAGCTGTTGTTTACATAAATGCATAGGCCCCCGCCCCGTGTCTTACCAGAGGCTGCTGTTCTGTCTTGCCGATACTGTATAACCCACCAGCAATATGTTCTTCATGTCGTCGTTCAGCCACGACTCGGTGAAACATAAGATATTACAGTTTTTAATGTCCCGTTAGTAGGATATACAGTTGAAGTCGGAAGTTTACATACACCTAGGTTGGAGTCATTAAAACTCATTTTTCAACCACTCCACAAATGTATTGTTAACAAACTATAGTTTTGGCAAGTCGGTTAGGACATCTACACTGCTCAAAAAAATAAAGGGAACACTTAAACAACACAATGTAACTCCAAGTCAATCACACTTCTGTGAAATCAAACTGTCCACTTAGGAAGCAACACTGATGGACAATAAATTTCACATGCTGTTGTGCAAATGGAATAGACAAAAGGTGGAAATTATAGGCAATTAGCAAGACACCCCCCAAAACAGGAGTGATTCTGCAGGTGGTGACCAAAGACCACTTCTCATTTCCTATGCTTCCTGGCTGATGTTTTGGTCACTTTTGAATGCTGACGGTGCTCTCACTCTAGTGGTAGCATGAGACGGAGTCTACAACCCACACAAGTGGCTCAGGTAGTGCAGTTCATCCAGGATGGCACATCAATGCGAACTGTGGCAAAAAGGTTTGCTGTGTCTGTCAGCGTAGTGTCCAGAGCATGCAGGCGCTACCAGGAGACAGGCCAGTACATCAGGAGACGTGGAGGAGGCCGTAGGAGGGCAACAACCCAGCAGCAGGACCGCTACCTCCGCCTTTGTGCAAGGAGGTGCACTGCCAGAGCCCTGCAAAATGACCTCCAGCAGGCCACAAATGTGCATGTGTCTGCTCAAACGGTCAGAAACAGACTCCATGAGGGTGGTATGAGGGCCCGACGTATGAGCGGTCCTGCTGCTGGGTTGTTGCCCTCCTACGGCCTCCTCCACGTCTCCTGATGTACTGGCCTGTCTCCTGGTAGCGCCAGCATGCTCTGGACACTACGCTGACAGACACAGCAAACCTTTTTGCCACAGTTCGCATTGATGTGCCATCCTGGATGAACTGCACTACCTGAGCCACTTGTGTGGGTTGTAGACTCCGTCTCATGCTACCACTAGAGTGAGAGCACCGTCAGCATTCAAAAGTGACCAAAACATCAGCCAGGAAGCATAGGAAATGAGAAGTGGTCTTTGGTCACCACCTGCAGAATCACTCCTGTTTTGGGGGGTGTCTTGCTAATTGCCTATAATTTCCACCTTTTGTCTATTCCATTTGCACAACAGCATGTGAAATTTATTGTCCATCAGTGTTGCTTCCTAAGTGGACAGTTTGATTTCACAGAAGTGTGATTGACTTGGAGTTACATTGTGTTGTTTAAGTGTTCCCTTTATTTTTTTGAGCAGTGTACTTTGTGCATGACACAAGTAATTTTTCCAGCAATTGTTTACAGACAGATTATTTCACTGTATCACAATTCCAGTGGGTCAGAAGTTTACATACACTAAATTGACTGTGCCTTTAAACAGCTTGGAAAATTCCAGAAAATTATGTGGTGGCTTTAGAAGCTTCTGACAAGCTAATTGACATAATTTGAGTCAATTGGAGGTGTACCTGTGGATGTATTTCAAGGCCTACCTTCAAACTCAGTGCCTCTTTGCTTGACATCATGGTAAAATCAAAAGAAATCAGCCAAGACCTCAGAAAAACAATTGTAGACCTCGACAAGTCTGGTTCATCCTTGGGAGCAATTTCCAAACGCCTGAAGGTACCACGTTTATCTGTACAAACAATAGTATGCAAGTATAGACACCATGGGACAACGCAGCCGTCATACTGCTCAGGAAGGAGGCGCGTTCTGTCTCCTAGAGATTCACTTTGGTGTGAAAAGTGCAAATCAATCCCAGAACAACAGCAAAGGACCTTGTGAAGATGCTGGAGGAAACCGGTACAAAAGTATCTATATCCACAGTGAAACGAGTCCTATATCGACATAACCTGAAAGGCCGCTCAGCAAGGAAGAAGCCACTGCTCCAAAACCACCATAAAAAAGCCAGACTACGGTTTGCAACTGCACATGGGGACAAAGATCATACTTTTTGGAGAAATGTCCTCTGGTCAGATGAAACAAAAATATAACTGTTTGGCCATAATGACCATCGTTATGTTTGGAGGGAAAAGGGGGAGGCTTGCAAGCTGAAGAACACCATCCCAACCGTGAAGCACAGGGGTAGCAGGATCATGTTGTGGGGGTGCTTTGCTGCAGGAGGGACTGGTGCACTTCACAAAATAGATGGCATCACGAGGGAGGAAAATTATGTGGATATATTGAAGCAACATCTCAAGACATCAGTCAGGAAGTTAAAGCTTGGTCGTAAATGGGTCTTCCAAATGGACAATGACCACAAGCATACTTCCAAAATGGCTTAAGGACAACAAAGTCAAGGTAATGGCTCACAAAGCCATGACCTCAATTCTATAGGAGATTTGTGGGCAGAACTGAAAAAGTGTGTGCGAGCAAGGAGGCCTACAAACCTGACTCAGTTACACCAGCTCTGTCAGGAGGAATGGGCCAAAATTCACCCAACTTATTGTGGGAAGCTTGTGGAAGGCTACCCAAAACGTTTGACCCAAGTTAACCTGTCTGGGAACGCCAACAGCCAATGAAATTGCAGGGCACCAAATTCAATCAAGAGAAATCTCATAATTCAAATTTCTCAAACATACAAGTATTAGACACCATTTTAAAGATATACTTCTTGTTAATCCAACCACAGTGTCCGATTTCAAAAAGGCTTTTCGACGAAAGCACAACATATCATTATGTTAGGTCAGCAACTAGTCACAGAAAGTATACAGCCATTTTCCAACCGAAGAGAGGAGTCACAAAAAGCAGAAATAGAGATAAAATGTATCACTAACCTTTGATATTCTTCATCAGATGACACTCCCGGGACAGCATGTTACACAAGTCATGTATGTTTTGTTCAATCAAGTTCATTGTTACATCCAAAAACCTCAGTTTACATTTGGCTTTGCCTCCAAAACATCCCGTGAATTTGCACAGAGCCACATCAATTTACAGAAATACTCATAAAACGTTGATAAAAGATACAAGTATTATGCACAGAATTATAGATATACTTCTCCGTAATGCAACCGCTTTGTCAGATTTCAAAAAAGCTTTACGGAAAAAGCAAACCATGCAATAATCTGAGTACAGCGCTCAGAGACCTAAACAAGCCAAACATATACCCGCCATGTTGCGGAATCAACAGAAGTCAGAAATAGCATTATAAATATTCACTTACCTTTGATCTTCATCAGAATGCACTCCCAGGAATCCCAGTTCCACAATAAATGTTTGTGTTAGTTCGATAAAGTCCATGATTTATGTCCAAATACCTCCTTGTTGTTCACGCCTTGAGTTCACAAATCCAAATTCATGATGCGTGATCACTAGGTCCAAACGAAAAGTCAAACAGTTCCATTACAGTCCGTAGAAACATGTCAAACGATGTTTAGAATCAATCTATAGGATGTTTTTAACATAAATCTTCAATAATGTTCCAACCGGAGAATTCCTTTGTCTTTAGAATTGCAATGGAACGCAGGTCGCTCTCACGTGAACGCGCGTGGTCAGCTCATGCCACTCTGGCAGACCTCTGACTCATTCAGCTCCCATTCCCCCCTCCTTTACAGTAGAAGCATCAAACAAGACTCTAAAGACTGACATCTAGTGGAAGCCTTAGGAAGTGCAATATGACCACATAGACACTGTATAGGCGATGAGTTGAAAAACTACAAACCTCACATTTCCCACTTCCTGGTTGGATTTTTTCTCAGGTTTTCGCCTGCCATATGAGTTCTGTTATACTCACAGACATCATTCAAACAGTTTTAGAAACTTCAGAGTGTTTTCTATCCAAATCTACTAATAATATGCATATATTAGCAACTGGGCCTGAGTAACAGGCAGTTTACTCTGGGCACGCTTTTCATCCAAACATGAAAATGCTGCCCCCTATCCCAAACAGGTTAAACAATTTAAAGGCAATGTTACCAAATACTAATTTAGTCTATGTAAACTTCTGATCCACTGGGAATGTGATGAAAAATAAAATATGAAATAAATATTTTTCTGACATTTCACATTCTTAAAATAAAGTGGTGACCCTAACTGATCTAAAACAGGGAATTTTTACTAGGATTAAATGTCAGGAATTGTGAAAAACGGAGTTTAAATGTATTTGGCTAAGGTGTATGTAAACTTCCAACTTCAACTGTACGTGCTTTCAGTTCGTCCCATTTATTTTCCAGCGATTGAACGTTAGCTAGCAGAATGGAAGGCAAGGGCAGATTAGACACTCGTCGCCTGATCCTCGCAAGGCACCCGGATCTTTTGCCTCAATCTCAGTTTCTTTTCTCCAGCGAATCACAGGGATCGGGGCCTGGTGTCTGCAGTACAGTATATCCCTTGCATCCGACTCATTGAAGAATAACTCCTCATCCAATTTGAGGTGAGGAATCCCAGTTCTGATGTCCAGAAGCTCTTTTCGGTCATAAGAGATGGTAGGATCAACATTATGTACAAAACATAACTATACAATGACTGAGGTTAAAGTGCAGACTGTCAGCTTTAATTTGAGGGTATATTCATCCATATCAGGTGAACCGTTTACTAATTATAACACTTTTTGTACATAGGCCCCCCATTTTAGGGGACCAAAAGTATTGGGACAAATTCACTTACAGTATGAGTCAAAAAGTTTGGACACCTACTCATTCAAGGGTTTTTATTTTTACTATTTTCTACATTGTAGAATAATAGTGAAGACAAACTATGAAATAACATACATGCAATCACGTATTAACCAAAAAACAAATCAAAATATATTTGAGATTCTTCAAAGTAGCCACCCTTTGCCTTGATGACAGTTTTGTACACTCTTGGCATTCTCTCAACCAGCTTCATGAGGAATTATTTTCCAACAGTCTTGAAGGAGTTCCCACATATGCTGAGTACTTATTGACTGCTTTTCCTTCACTCTGCGTTCCAACTCATCCCAATTGGGTTGAGGTCGTGTGATTGTGAAGGCCAGGTCATCTGATCCAGCACTCCCATCACTCTCCTTGGTCAAATGTGTATTAAAGTAGTAAACAGTTAAATATTTGGTCCCATATTCCTAGCACGTAATGACTACATCAAACCTGTGACTCTAGAAATTTGTTGAATGCATTTTGTTTGTATTGGTTGTGTTTCAGATTATTTTGTGTCTAACAGAAATGAATGGTAGGCTAAATAATATATTATGTCATTTTGGATTCACTTTAATTGTAAATAAAAAAAAACTGAATCCACATTCATGTAGAAGTGTTTAGAAACGTTCTATTCTTATTTACAATAAAAGTTACTTTAATTTGTCCCAATACTTTTAGTACTCTAAAATGGAGAGGGGACTATGTAAAAATATATATAATAATAATTATAATAATTATAATAATAATAAATAAGAAGAGGTTATGTAATTTCTAAACAGTACCCCCCACATGGATGAAAATAGCCTAAAATTAAAGCTGACCATTTGCAGTTTAACATCCTGTATTGTATCATTTAAAACCCAAAGTGCTGGAGTACAGAGCCAAAACAACAAATGTGTCACTGTCTCAATACTTTGAGCTCATTGTAAATTTTAATGCATTTATTTTCATTTGAAGCATCTTTTTACAAGTTGCTTGTTTCTATCAATTGCAAAGACATTGGTTGGCAACATTGTATGTGTAGTCAACTTTGTTCTGAAGTTAAAAGTGGTCACAGAGAGACGATTAACCGTGTTTATATTGTATAAAGTGACGAAGGGCAAAAAAAGCATCTAACGACGCACTTAGCGGTTCTACATTTAAGTGCAACGTTAATAACGATGGTTTTGGAAAACAGCTCGAGATATACCGATGCTCCTACAAAAAGGTTCTAATGATGAACTTAGCCTAAAGATGCTTTTGGGAAACTGGGCCCAGACTACTACCTAATTTTCAGAGGTAGACTGGCTCTGGCAGCCAAAACAGCCAAATACCCCATCTTAACATGAATCGAATCTCAATTCCGATACTGTTCTAGAAACATAAAGCCATTTACTTTCATATCACCTCAAAAATATTTTCAAAATACACACTTACCGTACACTGTTATAATCAGCCTTATCACAGTTGCAGCCAACAGTATTTGTCAGTTACAACACGTTTCTGGTGGCCTTCTTCTGTTACACACAGGTGTGCGGAGCATGCTAGATAGTTAATTAGCCCAGGTGGTTTTCTCTGTAACATGGAGATATGGCTATGTGTAGTAATTTAAGCTTTAAAAAAAAAATAATAATAGTAATAATAATCTGATATGAAAGATACATTTTGGAAACATAAGGACCGTCCCACAATCAATGCGTGTTCAAGATACCTTCATCAGTAGGTGCTAAAGGTAGTTAGCGTCTATGAATGGGGTAACCTATAACAAACATAGCAATATAAATGAAGTGTAACGTCATCTGCCCATAAGAGATTGCATTATGTCTGTATGTATGAATACACGCTTTGGCATCTTCTCATTTAAAGTTTCCCCATAAATAAATGTGCATTAATTGTCGTTGTCAAACCAAAATGTCCTTGCATAATCAAGCACACTACAGCTACTCAAAACATGTATTCATCACCTGAAATATTTGGGTTGTCACTTGGTTGTAGTGTTTATGTGTGGTGATCCAATCCAGGGGATTTGGGGGGATTTGAAGTAGTTAGATGAGCAGGAGAGAGTGACAGAGAGGTGCTTCACAGAGGTTTGATAATTATGTGCTTTAAAAGCGTGCAGTCATCAGGGCCTCTCTCTGCTCTGTGACAAAGCTGGAAGTTGCTTGTTCAGAGCCAGGGTTACAATCACTGTTTTGATTCAAACAAAAGTCCCCTGATTGTGTTTGTGGCAGGTTAGATACTAACAAATCATGTTACAAACATTATAGACCATCAGGGCCTAAAATAAACACCTGCCATATGCGGGTAGATTTTGTCATTGGCGGGTAAAAGGTGCTGAGTAGTCAATCTGGAATCTGCATTGGGCTGTGCAGAATTTACTGTGATACGGCCTCTGCAGAAGTCAGGGCATTCATACTTCTTGCGCAGAGCTGTTAAGTAGACCTGTTGTGAAGGAAGTTGTCAAGGATGTGTGTTTGTGTTTATACAGGACCTCCTGCCCCCGCCTACCGTCAACCAATCATGTCAATTATGGAGCTATATGGACCCATCCGCATTGTTACAACATTTGGGAGGCGCACAATGATACAGTACGGAGCACAATTTGGCCTCCGGAGACTCCACTATTGCATCACAACCTGCATACGGAGACTAACCACATTTTCAGACATTGGCTTTAGGATGTTTATTTCACCAGCCACGTCGGCGGGTGATCAGGGCTCCACAGTGCGAGCATTTCACTCACATTTGTGAATAAAAAATACAAAAAGTCAAGTATGATCACATTTACAGTAAAATAAATGCTGCAGTAGCTGTTTAAAAAGTATTTATGCCGTTTTGGTTTTATAGCTGGTAAATTAATCGCACAAATTCGATCTAGCTTATTCCACCTCGCGCTGGGAAACTGCCTGGCTGGGGGCTGTGCTCACGTGACGATAATTCATTCATGGTTCATTTTTAGAGGTGCTGCACACTGGCATAAAAATTGGTCTAATCTACTTGACTTTGCCCATGTGTTTCATGGCAATTTACATAGTTTTGTTCACAAGCTAGGTTGTTTTTCTATGTTTGAGTTTCAACTGTTAGTGAAGAGAAGACAACGCTACTACACTGAACAAAAATATAAACGCAACATGTAAAATGTTGTATACAAATTTGTTTACATCCCTGTTAGTGAGCATTTCTCCTTTGCCAAGATATTCTATCCAATTGACAGATGTAGCATATCAAGAAAATGATTAAACAGCAGGATTATTACACAGGTGTACCTTGGGCTGGGCACAATAAAAGGCCACTTTAAAATGTGCAGTTGTGTCACACAACACAATGCCACAGATGTCTCAAATTTTGAGGGAGCGTGCAATTGGCATGCTGACTGCAGGAATGTCTACCAGAGCTATTCCCAGAGAATGTAATTTAAATTTCTCTACCATGCCTGGCAACAACAGCTCAGCCGCGAAGTGGTAGGCCACACAAGCTCACAGAATGGGACCGCCAAGTGCTTAAGTGCGTAGCGTGTGAAAATCGTCTGTCTATTGCAACTACCAAGTTCCAAACTGCCTCTGGAAGCAACGTCAGCACAATAACTGTTCATTGGGATCTTTGTGAAATAGTTTTCCATAGCCGAGCAGCTGCACAGAAGCCTAAGATCACCACGCTCAATGTCAACCGTCACCTGGAGTGGTGTAAACCTCGCCGCAATTGGACTCGAACAGTGGAAACGCGTTCTCTGGAGTGATGAATCACACTAAACCATCTAGCAGTCCGATGGCCGGATTTGGGTTTGTCGGATGCCAGCCCCAATGGATAGTGCCAACTATAAAGTTTGGTGGAGAAGTAATAATGGTCTGGGGTTGTTTTTCATGTTTCGGGCTAGGCCCCTTAGTTCCAGTGAAGGGAAATCTTAACGCTACAGCATACAATGACATTGTAATTGATTCTATGCTTCCAACTTTGTGGCAAGAGTTTGGGGAAGGCCCTTTCCTATTTCAGCATGACAATAACCCTGTGCACAAAGCGAGGTCCATACACAAATGGTTCGTCGAGATCGGTGTGGAAGAATTTGACTGGCCTGCACAGAGCTCTGAACTCAACTCAACCCCATCAAACACCTTTGAGATTAAATGGAACGCCGACTGCGAGCCGGGCCTAACATCAGTGCCTGACCTCACTAAGGCTCTTGTGGCTGAATGGAAGCAAGTCCCCGCAGCAATGTTCCAACATGTTCCAACTAGTGGAAAGCCTTCCCATAAGAGTGGAGGCTGTTATAGCAGCAAAGGGGGGACAAACTCCATATAAATGCCCATGATTCTGGAATGAGATGTTCAATGATCAAGCGTTCAAATACTTTTGGCCATGTAGTGTATTTTTGTTCATCCATCCTTGATAAATATTATATGATAAGCTATATGACAAATTGCCTAATGATCTGAATAGGGGCTAGGTAATTGGACAAAACTTAGATGCTCACATCCGGGGGGCTCCCGAGTGGCGCAGCGGCCTAAGACACTGCATCTCAGTGCTAGAGGCGTCACCACAGACCCTGGTTTGATTGCAGGCTGTATCACAACCGTCCGTGATTGGGAATCCCGTAGGGCGGCACACAATTGGCCCAGCGTCGTTAGGGTTTGACTGGGGTAGGCCGTCATTGTAAATAAGAATTTGTTCTAAACTGACTTGCCTAGTTAAATAAATAAGATTTAAAAATCTGCATCAATGACGCAAATGTTTCTCCTTTCATTCTTGTCCACCAATCTAGTCTGACTCCTCCCATCATCCTCCTCTGGATGTTGCATTCTGGAATCTCCTCCCCTGCTGGGAGAAAAGGAGGAAACCGGAGGTGCTGGTTTGAATGAAGGATTTGGAGAAAGACAGAATATCCTCCCTTTCCTTTATTGTAATGAGCTACTTGCCAGTTGGTGCTTGTGGTTGTGGATTTCTGAGTTGAACCACACATGTACCAGTCCTGAAGACTGGCTCCATTTCAAGATGAAGCCTAACTTTCCAATACAAACTCCTTGGCTTATGGTCATACTGTATGATTTGCCTCAATGTAATTATTGATAAATTGTTGATGAGCCTCATGAAACTGACTGACCGCTACGCTCCCGTTGCCTTTCAGTTTGTGTGACTTGAATGTGCAGCTCGTGAGATCGGGTTGGTTGAACGAGGCAAGCCGTGGATAGCTTTAAGAAGAATCATGATGTTATGGTTTACTTCTGAAATGCAGAGCTGCTCTGTCAGGCAGTTGAAGACCAGCAGGGTGAACACTGAGTAAATGAGAATACGATATGGAATCCGTTGGAGAGAACACTGAGGTGGTGATAAACTCATTTGCATACACCGGCTGGGGCCCATGTCTTTACCGCAGGTTATGGGGTCACGCTCGTATTTAGTTAACCGTGATGATCCTGTTAAAGAACTGAATGGACCACCATCCTAGCGAGTGTGCCTCTCGAGTCTATACCTCTATCCTCCTCCCCTCTCCTCTCCCTCTGTTCCCCTTTACCCAACATGTCCATTAATCATAGTTCACTTCTTGGGCTCAATGACTCCGGGAAACCATAATTGGGTCAAGCCAGGCCTGGAACAATAGAGAGCAGCCCCAGATTGAGAAGGAGAAAGAAGCGATGGCTGCTAGGGGTTGGGAGTGAATAAAGTTTGGGAGCTTTGCAATGCTACAGCTCACCACCAGCCCAGTACCAAACATGCTCATGTCTCGGTCTCCCCCCATCCCTTTCTATTAGAGGTTGACCAATTCATCGGAATGGCCGATTAATTAGGGCCGATTTCAAGTTTTCATAACAATCTGTATTTTTTTTTTTTTACACCTTTATTTAACTAGGCAAGTCAGTTAAGAACACATTCTTACTTTCAATAACGGCCTAGGAACGGTGGGTTAACTGCCGGGGGCAGAACTACAGATTTTTACCTTGTCAGCTCGGTGATTCGATTTTGCAACCTTCTGGTTACTAGTCCAACACTCTAACCATTGCACTCCACGAGGAGCCTGCGTGGCAGGCTGACTACCTGTTACGCGAGGGCAGCAAGAAGCCAAGGTAAGTTGCTAGCTAGCATTAAACTTATCTTAACATAATCACTAGTTAACTACACATGGTTGATGATATACTGTTACACTGGCAATACTAAAGTGCCTATAAGAACATCCAATAGTCAAAGGTATATGAAATACAAATCGTATAGAGAGAAATAGTCCTATAATTCCTATAATAACTACAACATAAAACTTCTTACTTGGGAATATTGAAGACTCATGTTAAAAGGAACCACCAGCTTTCATATGTCCTCATGTTCTGATCAAGGAACTTAAACGTTAGCTTTTTGGCACATATTGCACTTTTACTTTCTTCTCCAACTTTGTATTGTTGTAATTGTCATTATTACAAATACATTATATATATATTTTATTTTATTATTATTATTATTTTTTATTTTTTTAAATCGGCCTATTAATTGCTATCGGCTTTTTTTTGGTCCTCCAATAATAGGTATAGGCGTTGAAAAATCATAATCGGTCGACCTCTACTTTCTATGTCCACTGTGCCTAGGCATCTGCAGGCTCTGCCCTCAAGGTCCACGCAGTGCGCTTTGGGCCGGGACAGGATTTGCTGTGCTCCCTGCTGGCATTCGTGGAGGAGAGAAACCTCAAAGCGCCATTCATCATCACCTGTGTGGGTAGCGTAACCAAGGCAACACTCCGGCTGGCAAACGCCACTGCAGGGAATACCAATGAGGTACTTGGCAGAGATGTTGGCTGGCAACCATCCGTCATGCTTCTGGTGAAGTGTCTAAATTGTTGTTGTAAATGAACCCCAAATGGCACCCTATACACTTCATAGTCCATACTTTTGAGCAAGCTTCTGATGGCTCTGGTCTAAAGTAGTGCACTATATCGGGAATAGGGTACCATTTGGGACATAGCCAAGTCTTGTAAGTGCCTCCACAGAATTCACAGGGGTTTGTGTTGGCACTGAGTGGGATTGGGAGGACATCTGGCAAGACGTCAAAAGACATGATGAAAGGGCCTTTGAGCACTGTTGTACACACAGCAAATCTCTCATAAATGGGTACGTGTTGTGTTATAGTATGACAATATACTACAGTAATACTACACTACAGTCTCCCTTGGGAAAGAGGTCCTCTGAGCTCATTTGGACTACCTGCTTAAAAGTGGAACTGACCGCGTTTTAGCAACAAATATTTTTAAATCTGTTCATACAGTATACACCGCCAGGAAGAATGACTTTTAATTTTTTTTAAATCAGACAAAAGAGCACTTATATATGGTCATTTTAAAGTTTTTAGTGTTTGGATAGGGCGTATAGTAAGGCATTTCTGAACATTCTGTGGCAATAGAGTGGGAACACGGCTGTGCGCTTGGACAACACTGCAGTAAATAAAACCTAATAAAAACATGTCTAGACCAGGGCTGGAGTCTACACAAACCGGTTCGCCATAGCCAATCAGAGCTACAGTAGGCCTGTATGCAAATAGGCAATTTGCCATAGGGGCCTGCCATCATTCACTTTGAACTGGACTGTCTGTTTACAGGCAGTATCAACAGCAAGATTTTGAACTGGACTGTCTGTTTACAGGCAGTATCAACAGCAAGATTTTGAACTGGACTGTCTGTTTACAGGCAGTATCAACAGCAAGATTTTAGAACATTTAGAACACCAAAAGCCACCTTTTGGTAAAATATGTACCACAGGAGTCCTCTGACATTTGAGAACGTCACAGTCCTATTCGTTAAACAACCACGAAAAGGTAAGCTCTCCCTCAGTTGCCTATGCACATCAACAATATCAACAACTAGCTGAATGCTAGCCAGAGCGAGATTAGTTAAAATAAACGAGGGAACATTAGATAAACCCTCTCAAACTTTTTCAGCCTGTTGGCCATCAAAATTGCACTAATAAACAATGGCGAATAGTAGCCTGCTCCTCCTTATGCAGCTTGCCTGCCAATGCATGCTTGTACCAACCCACGTTTTGACAACTGAATGGGAACTTGCCTGCCCGTCCATTTGATCGATGCCAAATAACTAAGATACGCTAACATATCTAGCTAACGTTAGCTAGCAAAGCGATTGACATGTTTCTAGCTAACCAAATGACACCTGCATCGCTAGCTGTAGCCACCGAAAAACGATATGAGGGAACAAGTCGGTCACTCACCCACTCTTCCAATGACATCCTCCCAGCAGCTAACGTTAGCTAGCCAAAGTTAGTCTCCGTGTTTTTAGCATTCTAAATAAATAGCTAGCTACGTAAATGGATACGCTAGCCCATGTGTGTCAAACTCGACTCAGCGCACGGCCATATTGGGGAAAAAAACAAGGAATTCGCGGGCCAGACATGGCCTAGTTGTCTATACAAAAATTGCAACTGCGACCCAAACTGGCCATTGTTTTATTAGATCAAATATAGCCCTTTTAATGTCCACGTACATATGATGCTGTATATAGCATTTTAACAAAGGATAAATAATGTATGCAGAATATGCTGCGACCTTAATCAAGAAGTATTTAATAACTCCAAATAACAAAGACGTATCTATAGGTTGTTCTAACATTTCAACTTAAAATATATTTTTCATTTTTTTTGCACTGCATGGATCACCTGTGTGGTTGAATGCCGCGTTACTGTATCGGGCACACAACATGTATTGTAGTTGAGTAGCCAGCCTAGACTACTTCTCAAATGTTGCAGTAATAGGCCTACATGTTTCTCCTTTACATGCTGTTTTGTTTCGTTTTCATTATCAAGCTTTAAAAACCCAAGCCAGACTGCAACATTTTAGTAGCCGAGCTAGGACCGTTACATGTCTGTACACTTTCCCTCCGCTGCGCGCTGTAAACGGGACACATGAAAGCCGCACAATTGAAGTAACTCAAGATATCTCATTTATACTTGCTTGTGTGTCCTATTCGTTCCGAGGGCCTTGTTTGACACATGTGCGCTGGCCTATTAGCCACGAATTACTTGTGATCATTGCCCTTGCTAGTTTGATTGTATTGACATTACCTGCCTTAGTTAGTCGTCCGATTTTGTTCCAAATATTGAGTCATTGAAACTGAAACAGTGCATCCGGAATGGGTGGAGGCAGTAAACAATGTACCAAGCCAGCTGTGATCTACAACCCGATAGTAATATTTTTTGGACTACCAAGAAATGTATTGGTGAATTATATTAATCATGCATTGAACTGCATCCAACAATGTCTTACTGTACGCCACGACATTTTGAGTCAAATAACCTGTCAGTTCCACTTTTATTTTAATTTTTTTAAGTAATGCTGTACTACCAAGGTTATTATAGTTGTTTTTAGATGTTTATTTTGAATTCAGTTTACTTTCCGAACGGATTTAATCGTTTTAGTTATAGCTGTATAAAAATATTCTTCGGTTTTATATTATTTAGTTTGGGGAAAGAAATGTGTGGGAGGCTAGGAGCCATTTGCATTGTATAGTTTTTTGGGATGTCACTTCAGGTCATAAGTTAGGTTAGTCCTCCTCATTCCATGGCCATTTTGATTAGCTGGGGTGATTTGGTCAAGTGTGAAAACGCTCAGCGTCGCAAAATAAATGTAGAAATCCATGTTATTCAATTATTGCACCCACACTGCTCGCGCGCACCAACAAGCGTCTGCAACGCCAAGGGCATAGAAGTCGTTCCTATTTCTGATGCAGATCGCGCAGAAAGTCATCTCCTCATTGGTTTATAGAAGCAGGTACCCATGTGCCATCTCCTCATTGGTTTTACCCATGTGGGTGATTGAAAGACGAACTTTGTTGCCGGTTGTCGTGGTAATACAATGAAAGTTTAGATTATAAGTTCAAAGATGAAAAGGTCTGGAAGGAGGAGAGATGACTAGAAACGATTCGGTTGGTCGTTTTATGTGTGGATTAATTGTCGGAGTAGAGGTCCTTGAGCATTTCAGGTAAAATAACAACTCAATGTTTATATCCCAGGACAAATTAGCTAGCAACAGCAAGCTATCTAAATAGGACAAATTAACGTTTGCAAGCTAGCTAGCTAACGCAATACATGTTTAATGCTTTTCGACCTGTCCCCAAATTAATGTCATTGGTTCAGAGTTTGTTTTGATATTTAAACCTGCGTGTCGTGATCGCTTTTGGTGTGGGGGGGCAAAATAAATTTATGCACGATGGCGCACGCGCGCAGCAGGTTTGTGTTCCGTGTTAGACACTGTATCGCCGTGCTAGAGGCGTCACTACAGACCCGGGTTCGATTCCAGGCTGTGTCGCAGCCGGCTATGAACGGGAGACCCATGAGGCAACGCACAATGGGGCCAGCATCGTTCGGGTTAGGGGAGGGTTTGGCAAGCCGGGATGTCCTTGTCCCATCGCCGACTTCGGTCGCCAGGTGTATGGTGTTTCCTCCGACACATTGGTGCGGCTGGCTTCCGCGTTAAGCGGGCAGTGTGTCAAGAAGCAATGTAGCTTGGCAGGGCTGTTTCGGAGGACGCATGGCCCTCAACCACGGCCTGTCCCGAGTCGGTATGGGAGTTGCAGCGATGTGACAAGACTAACTACCAATTGGAGCAGACGTAGTATATATATTTTTTAATTTTCTCAGGAAGCGTAACGCAAAACACCTCTGTGGGAATCTGTGTTATAATGGCGCACAGTAAGTGTATCTTTTTGTAAAAACATTTTGGGGAGTAGAATTTCTGAGGTTCCCTAAAAGCAGTGATTATTAACATGTAGAGTTGTACACGTTGGCCCCACTGGGGTCAATTGTTCAAATGAGAACTCTGGCTGTATAGTCTTGGGTTCTCGAGAGCTACGGTTAGGTTTAAATTATAAAGTCAATCTCAATGTGACTTGGATTTAAAAGGAATAGCGCCGAGACTGGTGCAAAAAATAGGGCGGAAGGAAACTCGCTCTCGCCCATGTTTTACACCAATCAAATTATATTGAACTATAGTAGTACATGTTAAAAGAATCAAGTTAGCCACCTAGCATTTTCCCCCACTGTTAGCTAGTGACAGTGATGCACAAGCTAGGCCTTTGAAACATCGCAATCTCCTGGCCTCATTTACCCGCCAGATTCAGTAGTTTGAAAACCCGCCAAAAGCTAGAAAATCCCATTAGATAGTTGCCCTAAATTTAGAGAAAAAAACTAAAACTGAACATAATTCATGGTGGATTTTATTTGAGTTTGTTTTGGAGTTAAACCGTTACAATATAGTTTTAGTTTTTCAAACAGGTTTGTTAATTATTTACTAAATATTGTTTGATTAGTTTTCATTTTAGTTTCAATTTAAGTTTACTATACAGTGCCTTAAAGTATTGAGACCCCTTGACTTTTTTCACATTTTGTTACATTAGCCTTATTCTAAAATATATATATTTTTAAATCCTCAATCTACACACAATACCCCATAATGACAGCAAAAACAGGTTTTTGCAAATTATTTGCTAATAAATAAAACACATTGAAATATAACATTGACATAAGTATTCAGACCCTTTACTCAGTACTTTGTTGAAGCACTTTTGATAGTGATTACAGCCTCGAGGCTTCTTAGATATGACGCTACAAGCTTGGCACACCTTTATTTGGGAGTTTCTCCCATTCTTTTCTGCTGAGTCTCAAGCTCTCAGGTTGGATAGAGAGCGTTGCTGCACAGCTATTTTCAGGTCTCTCCAGAGATGTTCTATCGGGTTAAAGTCTGGGCTCTGGCTAGGCCACTCAAGGACATTCAGAGACTTGTCCCAAAGCCACTGCATTGTGTTGGCTGTGTGCTTAGGGTTGTTGTTCTGTTGGAAGGTGAACCTTTTCCCCAGTCTAAGGTCCTGAGCTCTCTGGAGCAGGTTTTCATCAAGGATCTCTCTGTACTTTGCTCCGTTCATCTTTGCCTCGATCCTAACTAGTCTCCCAGGCCCTGCCACTGAAAAACCTCCTCATAACATGATGCTGCTACCACCATGCTTCACCATAGGGATGGTGCAATGTTTCCTCCAGATGTGATGCTTGGCATTCAGGCCAAAGAGTTTAACCTTGGTTTCATCAGACCAGAGAATCTTGTTTCTCATGGTCTGAAAGTCCTTTAGATGCCTTTTGGCAAACTCCAAGCAGGCTGTTATGTGCCTTTTACTAAGGAGTGGCTTCTGTCTGGCCACTCTACCATAAAGGTCTGATTGGTGGAGTGCTGCAGAGATGGTTGTCCTTCTGGAAGGTTCTCCCATCTCCGTAGAGGAACTCTAGAGTGCTGTCAGAGTGACCATCGGGTTCTTGGTCACCTCCCTGACCAAGGCCCTTCTCCCCCAATTGCTCAGTTTGGCCGGGCAGTAACCTCTAGGAAGAGTATTTGTGGTTCAAAACTTCTTCCATTTTAGAATGATGGAGGCCAGTGTGTTCTTGGGGACCTTTAATACTGCAGACATTTTTTGGTGCCCTTCCCCAGATCTGTGCTTCGGCACAATCCTGTCTTGGAGCTCTACGGACAATTTCTTCGACCTCATGGCTTGTTTTTTTTGTTTTTTTTGCTCTGACGTGCACTGTCAACTGGGACCTTATATAGACAAGTGTGTGCCTTTCCAAATCATGGCCAATCAATTGAATTTAACACAGGTAGATTTCAATCAAGTTGTAGAAACACCTCAAGGACGATCAATGGAAACGGGATGCACCTGAGCTCAAGTCTCATAGCAAAGGTTCTGAATACTTAGGTAAATAATGTATTTTTCTTTTTTTTTACGAATGTATAAACATTTCTAAAAACCTGTTTTTGTCGTTATGGGGTATTGTGTGTAGATTTCAAAAAATAAAATAATTAATCCATTTTATAATAAGGCTGTAACATTACAAAATGGGGAAAAAGTCAAGGGGTCGGAATACTTTCCGAAGTGTTGTGTTACCACCCTAAATTGTATTTTCCTCCAACCTGTTTCCAGGTGATCCATCTTGACGAGCGCTTTGAGATCGTGTCGCTGGTGGGCACACTGAACAAGGAAGCTCACCTCCATATCTGCCTGGCCGACAAGGAGGGGAAGACGGTGGGAGGACATGTACTGGGGGACCTGGAGGTGTTCACCACGGCTGAGGTGGTCATCGGTGAGGCCTCTGATCTGCTGTTTGACAGACAGATGGACCATCGCACAGGCTTCCCTGAGCTGGTCATCCAACCCCGCTCTGAAAAGAACTAGACGAAGGAGGAGGACTTTATTCTCCTATTCTCACCTCCATATTTATTTGGACAGTGAAGCATTTTTTTTCTTTTCTCTATAATCCAGAATTTGGGATTTAAGATCAAACGTTTCCTATGAGGCGACAGTACAAAATGTCACCTTTTCTGTTTTACTGTTAAGATATGAAAGCACTTCATGTATCTAGTTGCCCCATTTTAAAGAAGTCATAAGTATTTGGACAAATTCACTTATATAGTATTGAAGTGGTCTAAAGTTTAGTATTTGGTCCTATATTCCTAGTACACAATGATTACATCAATCTGGTGACCCTACAAACTCGATGGATGCAGTTGGTTTTGGTTGCGTTTTTCCCAATAGGACCTGAATGGTGAACGATGTTTGGAGTAGTTTTCTTTCTAAGTGAATAGATAAGATGTTTCTCAACACTTCTAAATGAATCCTGTTAATGCCACGATTAAGAAAAATCAAGAGAGAATCAGGAATAATGACGATCGAGAAGGTTAAAGAGGCTACAACAAAACATGCTAACCTCTCACCATTACCTATAACAGAGGCTACAACAAAACATGCTAACCTCTCACCATTACCTATAACAGAGGCTACAACAAAACATGCTAACCTCTCACCATTACCTATAACAGAGGCTACAACAAAACATGCTAACCTCTCACCATTACCTATAACAGAGGCTACAACAAAACATGCTAACCTCTCACCATTACCTATAACAGAGGCTACAACAAACATGCTAACCTCTCACCATTACCTATAACAGAGGCTACAACAAAACATGCTAACCTCTCACCATTACCTATAACAGAGGCTACAACAAAACATGCTAACCTCTCACCATTACCAATAGCAGGTTAGCATATTAATTTATTAAACATCTGTAGTGCTTTTCATAGAATCTCAAAGTGCTATCATTAATATTAAACATTTTATCTCAAATCCAAAATGCTGGAGTATAGAGCCCCCCCCCCAAAAAAAAAATGCTTCACTGACTAAATACATATGGATGGGAGTGTATGGATGTCTAATAGTAATATCTTCTCCTCTAGCAATTTCATTTAAATAGATTGTAATGAGATTTAATTAATTCTGCTTGACTACAATGGCAGTGTAACATTTTATACCAGATATTTGGAGACAGCTTTGTCTTTGTCGTTTTCTACACTGTTATTACGCTTTTGTAATGTAATATACTACGTTCACCAAGAGTAGCCTTAATACAGCACATCTCCCTAATCTAACCCACTTCTTGGTCACTTTCTTAAGCTTAGTGTTCTTATTCTCCCCCACACATACAGCCACCAGTGAATAGTGGTCTTCACCAGAGCAGGCTTTGGAGAGAGCTGACAATACCATAAGGATGTTTGTAGGAAATGTCAACAGCTGACGGAACAGCCAACAAGAGAGCACTCTTCCATTTTGTTGTCTCTTCCAGTTTCCACATGTAAATGTTGGGTTTGGCTCTTTTGTTCACTGGGAGGTTGTAAAATTGATAGGAAAACAGCCATTTCACAATAATTAAATAGACACTGCTC
Organism: Salvelinus fontinalis; assembly: GCF_029448725.1. Lineage (NCBI taxonomy): Eukaryota > Metazoa > Chordata > Actinopteri > Salmoniformes > Salmonidae > Salvelinus > Salvelinus fontinalis. Next base: position 7,282,140 of record NC_074691.1, on the reverse strand, counting down.
AAAAAAATAAAGGGAACACTTAAACAACACGGCCTCCTCCACGTCTCCTGATGTACTGGCCTGTCTCCTGGTAGCGCCTCCATGCTATGGACACTACGCTGACAGACACAGCAAACCTTCTTGCCACAGCTCGCATTGATGTGCCATCCTGGATGAGCTGCACTACCTGAGCCACTTGTGTGGGTTGTAGATTCCGTCTCATGTTACCACTAGAGTGAGAGCACCGCCAGCATTCAAAAGTGACCAAAACATCAGCCAGGAAGCATAGGAACTGAGAAGTGGTCTGTGGTCACCACCTGCAGAATCACTCCTGTTTTGGGGGGTGTCTTGCTAATTGCCTATAATTTCCACCTTTTGTCTATTCCATTTGCACAACAGCATGTGCAATTTATTGTCAATCAGTTTTGCTTCCTAAGTGGACAGTTTGATTTCACAGAAGTGTGATTGACTTGGAGTTACATTGTGTTGTTTAAGTGTTCCCTTTATTTTTTTGAGCAGTGTATATTATTTTCTTCCACCTTTCCTCTGCTAATGTGAACTGACGATCCCCAAATACAGCCTCCATAGAGCGACTTTAAACGGTAGCACTTTCTACGGAGCAGATGACTAATGATGTAACACCGAACAGCTGTGGGAGAAACCGTTTCTAACAGAAACCCTCCCTCCCCTGAGCGTGGAGTCGTTCTGACCAATAGGAGAATCTCTAGGGGCCTGGGCAGTGTTCTGCTAATAGATGTTTAACTAAAGCATGTCTTTTTAATGGCTCTGACCGCCTGTTTGCTGAGACACAATGGGAGAACTCCCCCAGGATTAGCCGTGACATCCACACAGCCCCAGCCGCCCGACTGAAGAAAGTAGGCTTGCGCACGGCTGTCTGAGGGGACAGATGCATGGTTGTATGTGGGCGGGGAGTGGTAACAACATTGTGATGGAGCAGTGTTCACGTAGATCTATGTGCTTTAATTAGGCCCGATGGTTGGAGGGAGGGGGAGAGAGAGAGAGAGGTGACATTGAAAGCATACCTGTATGCGTTGTAAGTGCTTACGGAGCGAGTGCTACATTAAGTTGTTCTTCAGATCAGAGTGTTGATGATGACTCAAATAGGAGCTAGACGGTACATAGCTAAGCCCTTCACCACATTTCCTAAAGGATTTGACAGCTTTTTTAGCATAGAAATTTGTATCCATTGTATGCATTTTTTGGGCTTTTCCCTTCCAGGCAACTGGTCGTGTGCCTGTTGTCATTCTTAAATGTCAAATCGCTAGTGAAGGAGTGGGCCATCAAGGCCCTGTGTTGATAACAGGTCTTATCGTAATAGATCCCACAACAAAGTTAAATCAGGAATACAACATGGAGTTGGGCTGGGAACAATACAGTAGATGATATAGCTTTTGTCATGGGTCTCTGCTTATGAGTCACCGCAAAGCCTTGGTAGGCTGGAGGAGGAAGATAGACTGAGGATGCATTCCAAATGGCACCCGATTCCCTATAAAGTGCACTACTTTGATCAGGGCCCCATTAGTGTACTACTTTTGACCAGAGACTATGTAGGGAATAGGGTGCTATTTGGTCCGCATTGTGATTCTAGAGAGACAGTTGATTGTGTTTCGGATTACAGTCAGCGGGCTAGAGCAGTAAAATTTGAGTTGGAATAAGCAAGCAGTTTAACATACTGTAACTAACCCATTACATTGTACTTTTTTTTTTAAGCAGGAAACCATGATCAATATATTGTAAATTTAACTGCATCACACAACTCAAAGTTTACATGGTGCTATTCTGAGAAAGCTGTATTTTGTGTGTACCATAGTTCATATTCCAAATGAACTCAAAGTGTGCAGGACGGAAGAGTGCCTCAAAAGCACAGCAATGGGTACAGCGAGCTTTTTGACATTGACAAAGGGACACATAGATACACACTTACTCACAGGGCAGCACTACAGATACATTTTCACAGTATGTGGACGAGAGGCTGAGCCTCTAAGTGCCCATTGAAATGAGCCGGAGCATCACTTACTACTGGGCTCCCAGTGCTTTCAGCTCTGAGCGGGCATGCTGAAGTGGCCATGCACCCCTCTCCCCAACAATCTCCGCTTTGGGGTGGAATGCTAATCCTGTCACACAAAAATCCCATTTTAGTTTTTCATTTTTACATCAGACAAGCCATTGGTTCATGGCTTTTTTAATGTCCTCTCTTCAGCCATATTTGTAGTGTCACCACTCATGGTTTTTTGTGTGGATTACCCTCAACACCAGGCGATGTTCTTGTATGAATTTCTTTCCTTCAAGAGGTAGCTAACTCTTTCTCTCGCTTGGTATAATTTTATAGTGATAACACAATGTCAGTTTAATGTGAAATTTCACTGAACTATGCAGAAGGCTGATATACAGTAAGAATCCAGAAAGAAATGTGAATTGACAGAGCTGCCCACTGGGAATAGGGACAATCAACTGGAATATTCTCACCAAAAACAGCATTTAGTAACTGATACTGTGTTAGAATAACTGATGGTTCCAGTCCAAGGGGACACAGCTAGATGCCTGCCGGGTAGAAGCAAATCAAGCCAGAGTTTGAGGGAACTAAAGAGCTCCCGCGGCCGGCAAGCATCTTTGTGCTTTTGTTTTGATCTGTTTAAACAGCATGGTGGCCGAACCGTGCCCACTGGGACTGCTTTAGCTACACATACTGCTAAGCAGCTCAAAGTCCTCTTTTGTGTGACAAATGAGCAGGCAAGCACAGTGACCCCAAACGGATGTTTCTGGATTTAGAAAGAGATACTGTTTGATCTACATCTGAGATCTAAAGATTTGCTACAGTTCTGCAGCGTATTGATCTTGCCGTAACTGTTCAGAGTTCTGTGTTGTTGGTTTTCATGCTCTCCGAGTCCAACGTGCCCTTAGTGTTTCTGAGTGAGAGAAAGTGCTTTGTTTTCCACCCTCTACTGTTGTTTAACTGTTATAGGCAAATTCTGTGATTGGAGGTGGTCATGGTTGGAGCTCTCTCTGCTCTGGGGCACACTGTCTGGATTGTCGTGATCCTGCAGAAGGTTGCACTCTATCTGGAGACTTACGCGAAACACCACAGGTGGTTGGTGGCACCTTAATTGGGGAGGACGGGCTCATGGTAATGGCTGGAGCGGAAAGAGGGGAATGGTTTTACATTCATCAAACACATGGTTTTGATGCCATTCGCTTCGCTTCGTCGTAGCCGTTATTATGCCGTCCTCCCCTTAGCAGCCTCCACTGACGTACACGACAGCCTCTGTCTGCGGAGGAAGCTTGTTATTGTTCCCCCACGACAAGAGAACGGAGCAGATAGAACTTGACCTGAGAGGCAGCCACCGAGACGGCTACAGTACTAAACGAAATGCTTTTGAGAGTCCACTGGAAAGCAATCTGTCCTTTTTACTGACTGACAAAAAGTATTTGTCTCCAAATATACAGTATAATGGTCTAATGAAATGTACCTTAACATGTTGTGCCTGTTAAATATATCATTTGTATATTGAAAATAATTGGAAATTAATTTAATTGATGTGGAGGCACTATCCAATGATAATTGGTTGGAAGTATTACATATTTACACATTGCCCTTTCAACTGCATGGGACTAGATTCATGCTGGATTTTTTTTTTAAACACTTCAACGCCTAACCAATGAGCTACAGTGAAATGGATGCCATTACTGAAAGATATTTCACAAATGCATTTCAGGTGAGGTCAAGGAGAATTGTGATAAAGAAGAAATTTGATGAAATGTAATGTTCAATGTGCATATAAAATGACCCCTTGATATTGGAAGGCGTACAATCTATGGTTTCGATTTAAGAAGCTCTTTATTTTTACATCTTATGGTATAAGGGAGTAATATGACAACAAACAAAAAAAAAAAAAAACATTTTAAGTCCATTTACCCTAAATCCTACCCTACTTTAAAACCTCTACTAAATACCTACATTCATGGCTCACTTAAAAAATGACAATCTCAAAGTAACTTCCCAAGTTAAATAAAGGATAAATAAATAAAACGTATTCATTTGAGAATAAACTGCACATACAGTAAGGAAACACTTAGTAAGTGAATGAGGCCTGATGTCACTATAGCACACTTTTGTGCTGTGAAATCCAAAGGCATCAATCTCTCTACACTAAATGATTGATTGGCTTATCATCCTCCATCCGTTTCATAGCTTCCGGAATCGTGACACAGTCATCCGTAGATTCGGTACACACAATGGCCTCTATCAATGGGACAAAGAGTAGCTTTGCTGCCTCGGGCACTAAACAGTAGCATTCAGTCTTTCTTAATGAGGATGGAAAAAGCAATAGGTATTTGTGGACAATCTTCTTTTGTGTTGCTCTCTAGCATAAATTATCCCCACTGACAACATCATTAACCAGAGAGTATTTATTGGTTCCTATCACTCAATGCCCTGGCTAACAGAACTGAATGTGAATGCCCCCTTCACTGTGTCCTCATTTTACATCTGGATAGATTTCCTAAAAAAAAGGGGAGAATTCTTCCCTCCTGAATACACGGTTGTGCTAATGAATCATTTAAGAGCATCATTACATTTTGAAGGATCTCTCAGTCATTCACAGCAAACTGTGCAATAATCCCCCTTTCCTGTTCCATGTGTATAGAGAGGCAGCGGTGGCTGGCAGTCATAGTAGTGTGGGCAGATGATTAGGGATGAGGGCTTGGAGTGAATGAGTGGGACTGGAATAATTTGGCAGCTAGGAGGAGGCATAACAGAAGCCTCTGCTCTGCTAAAGCTATCTCTGGCTGTCATTTTTCTTTCACATCATTTGCATTGTTTGCCATCCTCAGAATGTGTAGTAGGCGACAACTATCCTTGTTTCTTGTTAATATTGCACATACAGTAGGCCTGGATGTATAATTCCCCAAAGAAGGCCACGAGTTTGTGATAATGCAAAGTAGATTGATGGTATGACTCCTGGTTTCTCCTGTACTGTCATTTGTCTATCACCCTTTCTTCAATCATTGAAGGCTTTTTCTTCCAAGTTAGTATTGTCCCTCTACAAGGGATAGATAAAGCTACAGTACGAAGAAGATAACGGAAGGCCTAAGTGAAATATCCTGCATTTTGTGTTTGTGTGTGTGTCGGTCAGCGTGTTGATTTTGTGTGTGCCTGTTGGAAGCAGCCAGGGCAGTTCAGAGAGCTCCCATTTAGCGTGTGTTTCTCATTAGTGACTTTTCCTTATCGAGGCCTTTTGTTTGTGAGCCATATTAGTGATATAATGAGATGGTCTACAGTTGCAGGTTCAGTAGCTCGGCTGCTCAGTGCCCCACCTCCCCTGCCGTGGGCCCTAAACACAACCAAATCCATGTCATTATCGCACGTCTGCTTAGCAGTCTCTGATGTTCTCTCAGTTCACAGCTACAACAAGAGAAACGTGCCAACTGAGCAGTACCAATATGCAAGTCCCCTAAGCGGGGAATATGGCCACACCCCTGGGGTGGCGGCACTGATTGCCCAGAACTGTCGCTCTTACTGGTGTCACGTAGCTTTCATGTAAAAGCCTAAGTTTCCAAGCCTAATGACAGGGATATCTGTTTGAATCACAGCATGGGGCTTTGGCCTCGGCTGAATAACTTAGTTGACAAATCACTTATTGGGGACAGAAGTTGTTATGGTGTCTGCCTGGTTCCGTCCCAAACGGCACCCTATTCCCAATAAAGTGTACCACTTTTGACCGGGGCCCATGTGACTCTGGTCAAAAGTAATGCCCTGCATAGTGGGTATTATTTACTGTGTACAGTACACACTCAGATGTCATGTTGATAAGGGCTGTTTGTTACAGCGGGCACACAGCGGGCATTCATATTTCTATGCTAAAATCAGATAAGAGGAATAATGAACTGTCGTTGTGGAACGCTTTCAAGCATGTGTCCATGATCACACTGCGGTCTCAAATGTTACATTCCCAGACCGCACAGCGCAATATACGTCAAAGGGAATAGGAGAAAACCACGTTCAAAGAGCAACCTGTACACCCTGTCTCCGACGCAACACAGCCGTGTTAACCCAGGTTAGACCCTGTGCTCATACTTAGTTGACGTTTGAAATATAAATCGTAGAAACCTGATAAATGTGTGCAGGAAGGACATTTTAAAGTATTGAATACTTGAATATAGAACATAATGCACTGGGCCTAATGCTCCAAGGCCACCTGACTGAAGCTGGAGCTGAATGTGCAGGGCACACAGACAGGGAAGAAAAGGCCCATTACAGATGGATAGGCAGCTGAAAGACCGTTATTGTGACAGACAGAGCAAACTTATCTGAGGCCTGAATGGATCCCATCGACTGCTGTGGAAAAGCAGCTATGCACAGATATTCATGAGAACACACGATGTGAAAGTAGGACTTGCATGCAGATGTACAAGAACTCTCACCATGTATTGTGATCAGTTATGCTTACTATTTGTCTTGTTTCTGTTATTTTCTGAAGTCTTTTACTTCCTGTCCCTATTCTGTTTCTTTCATATAATACGGTATATTATATGGGGAATCTATCACATTTTTCCTTTTACGATGTGGATTCCAACTAAAGCAAGATTCCTAAGGCAGGACCAAGACGACCCCTATTCATTTAGGTGTGTGGCCTCACTCGAGTGGGGTTGTTGCTTGTAATCCACTTCTATGTGATTTCACAGTTTGGACTGAGCCCTAAGCTCCTCCACAAACACATCTCAGAGAGGGCTGAGAGAGGACATCTGGGCAGCCCGAGATCTGTTGACTCTATGCCGTATATTGACTGATTTCATTATGATACTGCTTTAACAAGTCATCAACACTATACCCACCTCACATAGGAGATTACAATTCATGACCTTAGACAAATAAAATCTGCACATCCTCAGAGAGAGCATCAGTGACAATCCTCTGCTGGTTCAACACTCTACCAGGTGGGGGCAGTCTTGACCAAGGTTAGCCTATATGGCTGCACTGACAATAACAGCAGGCTAGTCTAGTATAAGGAGAGGGGGATACCTAGTCAGTTGTACAACTGAATGCATTCAACTGAAATGTGTCTTCCGCATTTAACCCAACCCCTCTGAATCAGAGAGGTGCGGGTATAATATATATATATATATATATATATATGGCCAGAGTAGAGAATGTTGTGAGCAGCAAAACTCCTGCTTTTGTTGACGAAAACCCCAACCTTGTCAGTGGCCATGTAGTTCCCACACACCACCCTCTCTAAATGACTTGTCATTATTCATTATTGTTGGTACTCAACCTTGTTTCAATTCGCACTGTAGGGGCCCAAATAGAAACTAAATTAAAGGGATTTGCTCTCCTCTACACAAGCCCCAAGGTCACAGTATTGAACGGACTCAACAGGAAAATGTAGGCCATGCTTTTTTCTAGGTCAGTAGTTCTCTGTAGCGGACTTACCAATAGGCAGAAGTGGCAATTGCCTCAGGCCTCACATCATCAAGGGGCGTCATGAGCTGGGCATAACCTCCCCCCCCCCCCCCCCCCCCAGGTAGAGGACATGTGTAGCCCATAATTCCAACATCCAAACAGTGTACTGTGCACCCACAAACTTTCCTTCATTTCGCAAGTGGCTGAAACTATCTCAATGGAGAAAGCATCTGAGCGAGCAAAACAGCGCCCCTCTGTCTTACTATATGTAACCCATGTATCTGATGCTGTCTGGCCAAAAAGAGTATGGCATGTCATACTCTTTTTGAACAGATAGCATTTTGAAACATCTACATTTTAAAAAGCCAAATAAATCCATGTAATATAGCCTACATGTAATATAGCCTAATATAGCCATCACATTAAATCCATTATTTATTTTAGACGGGTCTAAAGAAACATGAAATGAAGAAAATGCAGTCTGTTTCAGAAGAACATAATAGCATACTCTGAGTTGTCCAGATGACGCAATCTGAATCGCACTCCATACTGCCCTTTTCCACCTGGACAAAAGGAACACCAATGTGAGAATGCTGTTCATTAACTACAGTTCAGCGTTCAACACCATAGTGCCCACGAAGCTCATCACTAAGCTAAGGACCCAGGGACTAAACACCTCCCTCTGCAACTGGATCCTGTACTTCCTGACTGGCCACCCCCAGGTGGTAAGGGTAGGCAACAACACATCTGCCACGCTGATCCTCAACACTGGTGCCCCTCAGGGGTGTGTGCTTAGTCCCCTCCTGTACTTTCTGTTCACCCACGACTGTGTGGCCAAACACGACTCCAACACCATCATTAAGTTTGCTGACGACACAACAGTGGTAGGCCTGGTCAACGACAACGATTAGACAGCCTATAGGGAGGAGGTCAGAACTGGCAGTGTGGTCTCAGGACAACAACCTCTCCCTCAATTTGAGCAAGACAAAGGAGATGATTGTGAACTATAGGAAAAGGCGGGCCGAACAGGCCCCCATTAACATCGACAGGGCTGTAGTGGAGCGGGTTGAGAGTTTCAAGTTCCTTGGTGTCCACATCACCAACCAACTATCATGGTCCAAACACACCAAGACAGTCGGGAAGAGTGTACGACAAAACCTTTTCCCCCTCAGGAGACTGAAAAGATTTGGCATGGGTCCCCAGATCCTCAAAACGTTCTACAGCTGCACCACCAAGAGCATCCTGACTGGTTACATCACCGCCTGGTATGGCAACTTCTCGGCATCTGACCGTAAGGCGCTACAGAGAGTAGTGTGTGCAGCCCAGTACATCACTGGGGCCAAGCTTCCTGCAATCCAGGGCCTATATAATAGGCGGTGTCAGAGGAAAGCCCTAAAAATTGTCACCCAAGTCATAGACTGTTTTCTCTGCAACCGCACGGCAAGTGGTCCAGAGTGCCAAGTCTAGGACCAAAAGGCTCCTTAACAGCTTCTACCCCCAAGCCATAAGACTGCTGAGCAATTAATTAAATGGACTATTTGCATTGACACCCCCACCCCCCTTTTTTGTACACTGCTGCTACTCGCTGTTTATTATCTATGCATAGTCACTTCACCCCTACCTACATGTACAAATTACCTCAACTAACCTGTACACCCGCACACTGACTCGGTACCGGTACCCCCTGTATATAGCCTCGTTATTGTGTTACCTGTTATCATTAGATTTTTTTTCAACTTTAGTTTATTTGATAAATATTTTCTTAACTCTTCTTGAACTGCACTGTTGGTTAAGGGCTTGTAAGTAAGGATTTCACAGTAAGGTCTACACTTGTTGTATTTGATGAATGTGACAAATAAAGTTTGATTTGATGTTAGGCCCTGATCTGGCTATGCCATATGGTTGTAGGCTACACCAGTTCATTTAGCAGACAAGATTTTCTTTATATTATTTTATAGTATGAAGAATACAATTGAACATAGCTGAATAAAATATAAAAGATGTGAGAAGTGAGCACACTATTCTGTATTGATAGGTTACCAAAGAAACAGGTACTCCTAAATGCTTAATATAGAGTTATTTATGTAACTTTAGTTGTGAAACAAACATTGTGCTATATAATTTGATTTTAATACATTCTAAGGCTGCATGATGCAACTCTAATGAGGATTTGAAGAAGTTGCAAGGCATGAGCTCTGCTTTGTGGGATGCGATAGATCCCACATTAATACAACCACTAGCAGCAAAATAACTGTCTTAGGTAATGAGGCGGACGCAACAGATTAGAACATTTTAGCCGAAAATATTGATCAATGATTAGGCTATTTCTTCACATTATAAGCACAGTAATGCGCACATGACAGTAGGCTATAAGCGCAAATGTTCCATTAGCAGGAAAACACCATTCTCAAAAGTGACCGCAAATGCGATTATGCATGTAATGCTATTATTATAAAAGGTGCATTTCTATGGTGAAAATGATCTTCCCCGAACTTGAAACTCATGCACTGCATATGTATGCCAGTTAGCCTCTACACCCGTTGTAAAGTTATTTAGCCACTTTAGTTGTGATACAAATATTGGGCTATACTGTATGTTTTTAGATTGTTAATACATTCTAAGGCTGCATGATGGGACTCTAATGATGATTTGAAAACAGTTGCATGAAAGGCATGAGCTCTGCTTTGTTTCTTGCACAGGCTCTACACACTTCATCAGTTTCTCATTCACAATTTGACAAGCGCTTGATAATGCCTCGAGGTTTCCCGGCAGCAAATATATAATTCACAAGTGATAGGCTAATATTGTCACCCATCAGACTAGTCTTGATTTAATCTTCTCTTTACATATACAAAATAATATATGTGGCATTTTTGGGATTTAGAATGGACCATTATCATGCACCTGTCTGGAAACACAGGCAGAGGAAAAAATACATGTAATCTATGCACTTAAATAGCGAATGGTGCACGCTATTCCCAAGGTTAATTTTCATGCCAGCCAGGTAGGTTATACTCCTGTTGTAAAGAGAAGCAATGTGCTTAATATTAGGAAAGTTGAGAAAATAAATATAGTAGCCTATAGAAAGCTAATGGGGTCCTCCTCTTTTTAGTAGAGACCATCAATGTTTACTCACACAATTGCATAGCCTATAGAAATGTTGAGCAACAGGAGCTCATGTGCTCCCATTAAGTGTTTGATTAGATTTTTCAATTACATTTGCATTGATGTCAGAGTGATTAGAGGGACAATAGAGTGCTGCGTACCAGGCAGTTAGCAAGTTTGGTAGGCTACTAATGACCATCAGCAGCATCAGTGTGGCAGTAATACGGTCACCGTAACAGCCCTAGTCTTTACTATGAAACCCTTTTTTTCTCCTTTTTTTTATGGAGTGGGGGAGGGGAGCCCTCAGACTGGCCACTGCCTGGGCCTCCAAATCACTATGTCCGCCCCTGGGAGTTGTACATCATGAGAATGTATAGTGAGCAGCTGAGACCCCACAGTGCTCTAGTGTGTTATTGTGATATATCCTATGTTTATGGGAAACTGGCCTGTTTGGAGCAATGACAACCAAAGCATAGGAACTGCTTCTCTGATCATAATTACTGGAGCTCTACTACTCTATGTATTTATATTAGTAATTAGGAAATAAATAAAGCCTCTTAATAATATTACCAGGCATGACAACATCTACTAGGTGAGATATTTGAGAAAAATGTACATACAGTTTCAGAAGATTTGATCGCCCGTTGAAGCTCAGTAATTAACTTTACTGTAAACATTAAGGGATAGCAAAGTCCACTGAAACTACAGTACACATTTGGTGAAAGGGGAAGTTTAGTATTCAATGCTATACGATAATATTGAGAAAATCAGATCCTCTATCAATGCATACATCTAGAGAGCAGGGCACTGAGGAAAGAGAACATCCAGATGTGATGCACCTAGTAGCTCTCCTCTTTCTGTGGGACAAACAGTGAGACACTATCCTCCTGTGCTCCAGACAGTCCTCCAGACAGTCACACAGGCCCTATTGTCTCATAGGTGCTGGGCACTGGCAATAAAACATTGCTGTTTGGACCAGCATCAGGGAGGGTCGAGCCGTCCCGTCTGCCTTTTCACATACATCACCTTATCGGACTGCCCGGGTGATTGATGGTGAGTGTTCCAAATGGCACCCTTTGCCCTTCATAGTGTACTACTTTGCCCAGGGCCCATTTGAACACAGCCCTATGGGCCCTGGTCAAAAGTAATGCACTACATAGGGTATAGGGTGCCATTTAGGGGGCAGACATTGAGAATGGGATCAGAACAGAGTTATATGCTGGGGACCCGATGTGCACTGCAAATGCATGCCAAACCCTCCTTTGAAAATAATTGAATGACACTCCAGTTAAAGGCTAACTGGGGGAAACATGTTTGTTATTAAAATGCTTTATACTCAAAGCTCATCCTCTGCATTTCCATACTAATGGGCAGGTAAGGGCCCTCACGCGTTTGTATTACTGGGCACACTAGGCCCACTGCCAGTGGCTTCCCTTGCTTTTAACAGAGTGCTTTCAATTTAGCCCAATTAAACTGCTTTACGTCCCACCGAGAGTGTTTCAGAGCGTCATTACAAACCACCCTTTTCAATTAAGCATGATGAAAAGATACATGACAGATCCCCTTGTTTTCATGTTTGAATATCTGAATATATACCATGAATGTCCTGGGTGCCCTTTGATATCTCTGTTAACTCCCATTTTGTTATCAGTACATGTTATCATCTTTGGGTCACATCTTGTGTCTCTTGGTCGATAACCAACATAAGTATGTGTTAAGGGAATTATGTTCCCAAGGTTCATAAACTGAACTTCAATTCAAATACTCAGTCTGTAGCCCAGAATTTGTAAGGTTCTGGTTGAAATGAAACAGACAGAGGCCAGTCACAATAGTCAGAATGTTTATTCCCGAGAGCTCTGCCAATCATACTATGTACATTGGTTTATATACCTCTCCTTTCGTCATAAATGTCCCTCCTCCTTTCAGACAATGACAATGCTGTTTTACAAGTCTTCTCTTATGCCCACATTGCTTACCATATGCTACAACATGTTACACAATCTACTGCAAGCCCAACGGTTTCTCCCCTCCCTGGATGGGGACGAGACATCTTTCCTGTTGTTAGTTTCACAGTGGTCACAAGTTGTCTGTTAACACTTCCTCTTTGCCTATGTATAAACATTCTTCATCAGACAGGGTAGAATTCTGTTAGTTACAGTCCTGTCATTACTTTTAAATGTATACATCATTTAGTCATTATACATAAAATTCATAACAGTATGTTGTGAATTCATATAGCTACGGTTTTAACAAATTTATGCCGTGAATATATTGAAATATGTTGTTTTGCTAGCACGTGCTCAAGGATCTCATCCTGCACAACAATGAAAACGGTATTCCAGGATTAGCGCTTAGCCTCCTAATTTCCAATAGTCTTACTACATGTTGAATGTAACCGTAATTTAGTCTTACTTGAATGTAACCCCTGAGGCTATGTGCATCTGATGCTGATGCTATGTTGGTGCCTCTGCAAAGAAAGCGTTATATGTTTGTGACAGATGTTGCTCAGTCAAATCAGTTTTAGTCTTTGCTAACTGTTCTCCAGAGAGGACCGGCAAGCGGAGCTGGATGAATGCTAAAATACAACGGGTAGAGTACTGTTCAAATTTGCTGAGTGACAATGCGATAGAGGCTGGTCTGTTATGCAGAGTATGGCTCACCGGAAAAGCTTTACTATTATTAGGACCAGATACAGCACGAGTGCCATTTGTCACGTTCCTGACCTTATTTGCCTTTGTTTTACTTTGTTTAGTTGGTCAGGACGTGAGCTGGGTTTGTTAGTCTATGTTATGTGTTTCTATGTTGGGTTGAATATGTTGCCTGATATGGTTCTCAATTAGAGGCAGGTGTTTGACGTTTCCTCTGATTGAGAACCATATTAAGGTAGGCTGTTCTCACTGTTTGTTTGTGGGGGATTGTTCCTGTGTCTGTTGCACCACACGGGACTGTTTCGTTTGTTCGTTCGTTTGGCTGGTCTTTCCTGTTCGTGCGTTCCTTTGTGTCTATATGTAAGTGCTCAAGTTCAGGTCTGTCTACGTCGTTTGTTGTTTTGTAGTTTGTGTAAGAGTTTTCGTGTTTTGTCTTGTTTAAATAAATATTCCATTATGTCTGCATACAACGCTGCGTTTTGGTCCGACCCTTACTCCTCCTCCTCATTCGAGGAGGAGGCATTAGACAGCCGTTACACCATTATTCTACAAGTCACTTCACACTAATATCAAGATATGCAACAAACTATTTCAGATATGTAATACGTTTTACCTGACCAGGAAAAAGCAAGCAAGGTTTTACAATCAATGTATCAAAACAAGAAACCTTGAGCCTTTTTCACAACCGTACTGCTCAGCATCGAAAGCAGAGCATTTACTCCGATAATTGGTCTTCCTTTTGTTGTCACAGAGGTGGATAAGTGGAGGGATTAAAGAATGTTAAGTTGAAAGGTAATGAGACATTATAGGTTTTGTATTCAGCTACTAAGAGAGGAATCTGCAGCAGCTTAGTTCATCAGCACTGTAGTAACCCATGAAGCCACTCAAATGTACTAATTTCCAACAGGGCTTTGCCAGAAATTGATTTCATGTTATAGTATAATTTCAATAATTTGGTGGGTGCTTATTTGTCCTATTCCTGGATACATCTTACCAACCTTCAAATAAATACTGTAGGTGAACGATTAACACGATTCATGAACAGCAACACGTTGGGTGTGTTTCCTGTTGAAGAGACAGCGGTGAATGGCAAAGCCATCACAAATCTTATGTAAATTCCATCCACGTGGTTGCTACTCTTTAACCTTGGTCATGGTCACACTTCTAAGTAGGGCTGCCATTGGAGAACAGCATTGAGGTGATTCAGATGCAAAATCCACATGGGACAACTGTCTGTCTATATGATCAAAACAACATATCCCTGTGGATTGAATCCTGTGTTCGTCAAACTGCCGTCTCTACTCAAAAGCTGGAGGTAAAAAAAAAATGGAACTACTTGTGAAAGTAGCCCGAGGGTCCAGGCTAGCTTTGATGTAAATACTGGTAAATTCACTTTGTGCTGCAACCCATTTAAGGGTTGACTCGTTGAGAAAATGAACAGAAATTCCCACTCTTCTCTATTTGCAATGTACTTGTAATGCCATCCTTGCACTTACTGTATCAACTTAAAACTTTACACTGGCATGCTGGCTTTGGCTTCTTTGGTATGCCACATTTTCTTCCATATAGAGTCTGGCTACACTTTTAAAACTGCTACACATTGAGGCCAAGGGGCTGATTTGATAGTCTCTCTCTGACTGTTTTATTGTACAGTGGTTCAAGTAGATCTTTGTAATGATGGTCTTGCATATTGGAAATGTAATAATCTTTCCTCCTACAGACCTAAACCATCCTCTGCTGCTGCAACCTATTGTACAGGTAACCGTGGCTAAAAAGGTGTAGCGATGTACGCTGAAAGTCAGGAAGCAAGTTCAGGGAGTGATAACCTTTAATAAATAAATGAACAAAACAAGAAACATGAACAATGACGACTGGGGAAGAAACCAAAGGGAGTGACATCAAGGAGGTGATGGAGTCCAGGTGAGTGTCATTATGCGCCTAACGCTGGTGACATGTGTGCATTCTAATGAGTAGCCTGGTGACCTAGAGGCCAGAGAGGGAGCACACGTGACAAAAGGGTAATTTGTGAAAATAGTATAATTCCTCCTACAGATGTAGGATCTTAATTTGAAAAATAACCCTGCAGAAACTAATCCTGAAAATGATCCTGCAGCAACAGGGAATTTGAATTATTATGTGGGTTATATGCATAACAAGACTTCAAAAGCTTTTTTAAACATCAAATACACTACATGTTTTAAATGCAGGAAAGTTCTTCTCAACAGGGTGATCAAATTAAGATCTGTATTAGCAGATAATCACATTATATTTATGGATCTTCTTATGATTCCTCAAACATAACCAAGAAGATGTAAAATAAAGGTTGCACAGGTACAGAGGATGATCAAGGCGTACTTTTTTCTTTCTCCAGTTCTTTGAAACTGAAAACATTTAAAGAGATGTTTTGTTCTAGTAGTTATTCAAAGTAGACTATAACTGTGTATGTGTCATGTAATGGAACATCGCCACTGGTTCTCTTTATCTTGGCAGAGAAATGAGCAGAAACAGATTCAAAGAGGCTTGGATGTGTAGACATCTCAAAGGAGCTCAGTGCTCAGGGCCCCATCGGAACCTTGAAGACATAAATAGATTTTTTGTACTATCTGAATTCACACTGAGCTTTTCATGTGCAGGCATCCCAGCTCACAAATCTGCTAATCAAAAGAAGCAAGAAGAGATAAATAGTTAGATGAAAAACAGCTTTGAATAACATGTGCTCAACAAAATTGCTATCTAAACAAACTGTACTGTAACACATTTACAATAAAGAATATAGAATTTGTCTTAAAGTTGTATTTTTCCATTTCTTTTTGTATTTAAACGCCACTTTAAACATGTACATGACACTGCAACAAAATTTCCCCATGGGGACAATAAAGTCAGTATAAAGTATAGGAAGACTCACTGAATTGTTACTTTGATTACACATTCACTTACTTTGTTCACATTTATTCTGTATTGAATAGTAAGTAGTGTGTGTATGTGTCATGTGATATTATTGCAGTATAATATGTCAACAAGTTAATGGATTATCAAAAGTAATGTTGAGAGTTGCTTGAAATAATGTAAGTTCTATTGTATTACCAATGTGTACATTTCTACCGGAACTGCTAACTAATTACTTAATGAATCGGCCCCTCACAAAGGACTGTAAATGCATTCTATTTGGCATAGAGGCCTCAAATTTGGGCCATGTCTGCTCGTGGATTCAAACCAGTGACCTTTCGGTTACTGGCCCAACACTCTTAACTGCTAAGCTACCTGACTGTGAAATACAAATATCTGTGTGTCATCAAGTGTTTTGTTGAAAGCATCAACGTTTCTCTTTTTTTGCCTTTGCAACAAAAGCCTTTAACTGCCCGAAAACTTTGACATTACATATGGTTTTGAGATGGATCCCTTTTCAAAGTGTGTAGGTTAAACAAAGCTTTAACGTATCGTTACAATATGAGTCAAGAATTTATAACATGCATCGGCAGTATAATTTTCCGTAGGTTGCATTGGGTACCCAATTCTAGGAGCCTGTTTTAGACTTGTTTAAGCCCAGTGAAGATTTTAAGATTTGATTTTAAAATATATATTTCTATATTAAAATCAGAATTCTATGAATATATCAGTAGGATACTAGTCACCATTATCACGTACAGTATTTCTTGTTTTGGAGCATAATATTTCTATATGTAGCAAAATATCTGCTGGCCCCTAATTTTTTTTAAAATATTTTTTATTTTACCAGGTAAGTTGACTGAGAACACGTTCTCATTTGCAGCAACGACCTGGGGAATAGCCACAGGGGAGAGGAGGGGGATGAATGAGCCAATTGTAAACTGGGGATTATTAGGTGACCATGATGGTTTGAGGGCCAGATTGGGAATTTAGCCAGGACACCGGGGTTAACACCCCTACTCTTACGATAAGTGCCATGGGATCTTTAATGACCTCAGAGAGTCAGGACACCCGTTTAACGTCCCATCCGAAAGACGGCACCCTACACAGGGCAGTGTCCCCAATCACTGCCCTGGGGCATTGGGATATCTTTTTAGACCAGAGGAAAGAGTGCCTCCTACTGGCCCTCCAACACCACTTCCAGCAGCATCTGGTCTCCCATCCAGGGCCTGACCAGGACCAACCCTGCTTAGTTTCAGAAGCAAGCCAGTAGTGGTATGCAGGGTGGTATGCTGCTGCTGGCAAATACTATCGGTCACTAACAGATTATGATATCCATATTAGTTTCAACATCTAACAAGCCTGGCCCAGTGAAATATAAATGATATGTTCGAGAACACTGAGTCTGAAATGCCTGCAATGATTTGCAGCATATTCCCACATTCATTTCTGTGTGTCCGTCTCAAGACACTCAGATCATTGGCTAAATCTTACTCAAATTCCCCACAAAATGAAACAGCGTAAATGTTTATGGAAATTGAGAATTGGAGTGGGATACTGTTTTCCATCAATAGTCTAGAAATCAGTCCATTGCTTTCTGAAGTGGAACAGCCGATGGACTTTTTCTCCTGAAGGGGACCATGCAGAATAGAGAAGCTCCCATTTTCGATCTAAAATGCTTTTGTAGCTATTCTCCTGGTGCAACACATTGTTATTGTTATCATCAATTTGAATTATCCCTAGATACAGAGGAACAGTGTGCTGCAATTTCACCTAGGCTATACCACAAAATCCTGAATTATAATTTTACAACCATTTTGTTTGTCTGGGTTATAGTTGTTTTGGTCTGTCATTTTGGTCTGTTTCTCATGTCTCAAATGCCTTAGTCATGACAAATAACAAATTAGATTTGTATATGTTACGAGTTGACTACATGATGCAAAGTACACAATGTTTCTTAAAACAGATGTATTGCATTCAGATTAAGACATACAAAAATAAGCACTATATATACAGTGCCTTCAGAAAGTATTCATACCCCTTGACTTTATACACATTTTGTTGTATTACAGCCTGAATTCGAAATAGATTAAATCGATTTTTTTCTCAACCATCTACACACAATAACCCATAATAACAAAGTGTAAATACATTTATTGAAATGTTAGCAAATGTATTGAAAATTAAATACAGAAATATATTTAATTTACTTAAGTATTCACACCTCTGAGTCAATACTTTGTAGAAGCACCTTCAGCGGCGATTACAGCTTTGAGTTGTATTGGGTATGTCTGTATCAGCTTTACACATCTGGATTTTGAGATTTTCTCCCATTCTTCCTTGCAGATTTTCTCAAGCTCTGTTAAACTAGATGGGGAGTGGCGGGGAACAGCAATTTTCAAGTCTTTCCACAATGGGATTCAAGTCTGGGCTTTGGCTGGGCCACTCAAGGACTGTCACATTCTTGTACTGAAGCCATTCCAGATTTGCTTGGGCTGTCTTCTTGGGGTCATTGTCCTGTTGGAACGTTAATCATCGCCCTCTGTCTAAGGTTGTTTGTACTCTGAAGCAGGTTTCATTAAGGTTGTGCCTGTATTTGCCTCCATTTATTGTTCCCTTTATCGTTACCAGTCTCCCAGTCCCTGAAAAGCATCCACATAGCATGATGCTGCCACCACTATGCCTCACGGCGATAAGCTGCGACTGGTTTTCTCCAGACATAGCGCTTTGCATTCAGGCCAAAGAGTAAAAGGTTTGTCTCATCAGACCACAGAATCGTTAGCCTTATATTCTCAGTCTTTCACATGTCTTTTGTGTGCTGTCACGTGCCTTTTTCTCAGGAGTGACACCCATAAAGCCCCGTTTTGTGAAGTGCTGTAGAGACTGTTGTCCTTCTGGCAGGTTCTCCTATCTCAACCAAGGAACTCTGAAGTACTGTCAGAGTGGTCATTGGGTTCTTGGTCACCTCCCTGACCAAGGTCATTCTTTCCTGGTTGCTCAGTTTGGTTGGAGGTCCAGCTCTAGGCAGAGTCTGGGAAGTTCCATTATTTATTTAATTTCTTAATGATGGAGACCACTGTGCTTTTGGAAACGTTCAACACTCTAGAAATTGTTTTATACCCTTCCCCAGATATAGGCCTCATCACAATTCTATCTCAGAGATCTACAGACAGTTCCTCATGGTATAGTTTCTGCTCTGACATAAGTGCATGTGACACCAAAGAGCCTTCTAGAGTTCCATTGTTAAAATAGTCATGGACGCGAGTGAAGGAGGATGAGTGGCGCCTGGGAGGAACAGGCAACTCTGCCACGAATCCTACAACGGAGGGCTCACACCAGGACAGCCTACTCCAAGCCAGTGGAGGTTTCCCGATTCACCACGCCCCACAGCACCACCTGGAGGAAGGCGCAGTGCCTCAATGTCCTGCACAGCGGCATTCATGGCAAAATGGATGGGCTGAAGAGGAAATGGATGTGCAGCTTGCCCTGTTGTGCCTTACAGGCCCTACTAGACCTCAGCTCTGACCAGCAGAGGGATTCTACTGCCCTAACTACCACCTTGAGGCAGAGTTTTGGTATTAGAGGAGATTCCAGCGAGAGTATGCGGAAGAAGCTATCAGGCTGATCAAGATGTACTGGCTCTTCATGCCTTCCTCAGGGCCTTGACACCAGAGTGGCTCCAACAACATGTGCGTCTGTCCGCATGGAAGAAGGCCCCGGAAGAAGCAGGAAGAGCAGAAAATGTCTTGGCCCTGAGAGTCGGGTTACCCCAAGGACACAGCAGGTAGAAACATAGGTGGAGACAAACAGTGACTCCAATAAGGTGGTCTGTCAAGACAAGGTGTAACACCGGCAGCAGACTCCAAGATGGTCCACTTTGAGAGGTCAACGACAGCCTGAGGTACTGTTTCCGCTGTGGGCAGAAAGGCCACATTGCTTGCCACTGTGAAGCCCCACCTCAGCAGTTGCCTGCTCCTGAGTCGACGGGAAACACCAGGGGGGTGATGACGTGAGGGGAACATCATCCCAGTCCCCTAACCCCTTGTTGAACCGGCAATCGAGTTTGGGTTTTGGTCGTTTGGGCCAGACACAGGACCTCTACCTTCCATGCAGCATCAGCGGTGAGGCCTTTCAGGCAGTGATTGATACCGGTTCCACAATATCCCTTGTTCGGGCCTGGTGTTCTTCCAGACACAGTGGGCCCTTCCCCTCCGGGTTGGACCCCTGTCTTGGTATGTCTTCGCACTGTGGCAGGGGAGCTCGTGGACATGAATGGCCGGAGGTCCTTATTGGTCATTTCTTATCCTTGTCTCGTTGGAGCATGAGTCCTGGTTGGCCTATATCCAAGATGACTGCATCCTAGGGTTGATTTACTCAATCAAGCAGGGGCATGCCTAGATGTTGGAACATGGAAACTCCAGATGAAAGACGTGATGCAACTTTGGAATAATGGAAGAAGACAACGGCAGCCGCAGGTGACCCGGCAGCAATTGGTGACAGACAGCCCCACAAAGATCCTTCCCCAACAGGTGACCAGTGGCACGGTGGACGTACCTTCGGTAGCTACCCGGCAAGCTGTGCAGGAACTAAAGCAGAGGTGTTCAGAAGGGCTGGAGCCTGAGTAGCAGAATACGTTGGAAGCACTGCTTGCAGAGTTTGTGGATGACTTTGCAGCACGAGACGAAGACTGCCGCAGAACCAGTCTGGTACAGCATTCTATCGATACTGGCGACACAGCACCTATTCGTTTGCGGCCCCATCGCTTGCCACTGGCACAGAAGATCCGGGAGATGGCGCAGACAGGGTTCATCAAACCATTCAACAGCCTTTGGGCAGTCCCCGTAGTCAAGAAAAAGGACGGCTCATGGCACTTCTGTGCGGACTACAGGCAGCTGAACTATGTGACCAGGAAGGATTTATATCCCCTCCCTTGTATAGATGATGCACTGGACTACATCACAGCGTCATGGTAGTTGAGTTCCCTTGATCCAGTGGTGTAAAGTACTTAAGTAAAAATACTCTAAAGTACTACATAAGTATTTTTTGGGGGTATCTGTACTTTACTATTTATATTTTAACAACTTTTACTTTTACTTCACTACATTCCTAAAGACAGTTATGTACTTTTTACTCCATACATTTTCCCTGACACCAAAAAGTACTTGTTACATTTAGAATGTTTAGCAGGACAAAAAATGGTCCAATTGGCACACTTATCAAGAGAACATCACTGGTCACCCCTACTGCCTCTGATCTGGCAGACTCACTAAACACAAATGCTTTGTTTTTAAATTATGTCTGAGTGTTGGCGTGTGACCCTGGCTATCGTACTTTTACTTTTGATATATAAGTATATTTTAGCAATGAAATTTACTTTTAATATTTAAGTATATATAAAACCAAATACTTTTAGACTTTTACTCAAGTAGTATTTTACTGGGTGACTTTCACTTTTACTATTAAGGTATCTTTACTTTTACTCAAGTATGAGAATTGAGTACTTTTTCCCACCACTGCCTTGATCTCCACAGTGGTTATTGGCAAGTGGAGCTTGCCCCTGAATCCAGGCCGAAGACCGTCTTCTCGATTGGACAAGGACTGTGGCAGTTCACCGTGATGCCCTTCGGGCTCTGCAATGCTCTGCCAACCTTTGAGCGTCTTATAGAGCTAGTGCTGGTAACAATGTCCCTGGATGTCCTTGTGCATGCAGCAGACTTCCAAGGATATCTGCTAAATATGTGGGAAGTTCTACTTGCCATCCAGCAGGCTGGAATCAAGCTCCAACCAAAGAAGTGTCACCTACTGCAGCAGAAGGTCAAGTTCCTAGGCCATGTTGTTGGGGCAGAAGGAGTTGCAACTGATCCAGTCAAGGTGGTGGAGGTTCAGCACTGGCCAACCCCCAAGAACCTTGTTAAGTTGAGAAGTATTGTTGGCCTAGATTATTACTATCAGAGGTTCATCAATGACTTTTCAACAGTAGCCAGCCCTCTACACCACCTTACAAACAAGGACAGCAGTTCAACTGGGATGAGGACTGCATGGCCACATTCACTGAACTGTGGGATGCCCTTATGAAGGGTCCAGTTCTGGAATACCTCAACACTCTGCACCCATTCATTGTGGACACAGATGCCAGCAATGTGTGCATTGGGGCAGTTCTTAGACAGAAGTGGAAGGATGAGGAACGGGTAGTGGCCTTCTACAGTCAGAGCCTCAACCGTGCTGAGTGCAACTACTGTGTCACCCGGCGAGAGTTGTTGGCTATGGTCGATGCATTCCATCATTTCCGACCCGGGCTCTACTGGACCCAGTTTCTCCTTCGTACAGACCATGCCTCACTCACCTGGCTCCTCAACTTCCAAAAACCACAGTCCCAGGTGGATCCCTGGATAGAAGAGCTACAGGAGTATGACTGCCAGATGCAACCCCGGGCTGGTCATCTCCATTCAAACGCTGATGCGTTGTCAGTCGTGTGAAGAGGAAGACTGGAAGCACTGTCCATGCTTGGAACAAAATGAGGGTCTCCTGCCCACAGTGGTGGCAATTCATGCGGCAGACAGGAGCTCAGCACCCTTAGAGACCTGGAATGACCAAGACCTGAAATGGGAGCAGGAAGATGACTCAGTGTTGACAACTGGGAATGGCTGGTTGGAGACCGACCAGTGGCCTGCATGGAACAGTGTCTCACCCCTGTGCCCCGAAGCCAAGGCCTACTACTCCCAGTGGGACGACCTTGCCATTCACAATGGTGTGCTGTTTCGAAGATGGAGTAAACTAGCAGGCAACTCAGTGGTGTGGCAGCGACTCGTGCCTCGTTCCATGTGTGCCCATGCCCTCAGAGCTATCCATGGGTCGGTTTGGGAAGTCTACTTTGGGTACAGAAAATACCCTCCAATGCCTCTGAGGGAAATTCTACAAGGCTGGCTGTTGTCAAGACACGGAACAGTATGTGCAGACCTGCGACACCTGTACTGCCCACAAAGGACCAACTGGATGCTTCCATGCCCCGTTGCAGCAGTACCAGGTGGGGGCCCCCATGGAGCAGGTTGGGGTGGACATCCTGGGTCCTTTCCCCATGACGGAGGAGGGAAACCGATATATACTTGTGGCCATGGATTACTTTACCAAGCGGCCAGAGGCCTACGAGGTCCCCGACCAGGGCACCACAACTACTGCCAACAAGCTGGTGGATATGTTCTGCCGATTTGAAGCACTGGAAGAACTCCACAGCAATCAGGAGAGAAATGTTGAAGCTAAGGTATTCAACAAAGTATGTGAGATGCTGGGGGTACGCAAGACAAGGACCACCCACGTCTCCCCAAAGCAATGGGCTCGTTGAACGGTTTAAATCAGAATTAATCGAACGGTTTAATCAGACAGTGCAGGAGTCCACTGGCTGCACCTCAGCACCTCCACTGGCTGCACCTTTGCTGTTGTTTAGTAGAGAACTATGCACTCCAGTAGACTTGTCCTTTGGAAGACCTCCGGAGCCCGAGATTCCAAGAGCCACAGGCTTGGAGTACCTCCTCCAACTTCAGCAGCGTCTGGACACTCTTTACAGCATCGCTTGTTGGAAGCAGGGATCAAGCAAAAGAGCCCAAAACTCATGAGCCAGTGGGAAGGCCCATGCACAGTTCTGGAACGATTTTCTGACGTTGGTTACTCCTCCTCCCAGCCCTGGACCATTGGACAATGCAGCGGTTTCCTCACCCGAGTGGCAAGATCAGAATGGGACCCCCCTAGGCCACCATCGCGGAAGGCTTCCGTCTCAAGGTCAGGATGGCAGCCCCCAAAACAACCAGGATATCCTATGCCCTATGGGACTCCCACACACGGCCGGTTGTGATGCAGTCTGGATTTGAACCAGGGTGTCTGTAGTGATGCCTCAAGCACTGAGATGCAATGCCTTAGACTGCTGCACCACTCGGGAGCCCCATAACTGAAGCACAGGAGGCCGGTGGTACCTTGGGGAGGACAGGCTCATGGTAATGGCTGGAACGAAATCAATGGAATGGTATCGAACACACCAAACACATGGTTTCCATGTGTTTGATACTGTTCCATTGACTCCATTCCAGCCATTATTATGAGCCATCCTCCCCTTAGCAGCCTTCTGTGAACTGCAGGTGGCAGTAAATCACCAACCTTAGCTTTATACCTGTTCAAACAACACACACAGGCTGACAGTAGTCACCCTTTTAGTTTCATTAGTAGAACTCATTGAGAAACTCAGATTAGCTAATTGCCAACAAGCTAGTAAAACCAAAAACTAAAAGTACAGCTATCATGCTTGTAAACTAATTATAGTGTTCAAAAACCATATTAATAAAAGTTCAAATTTGGAGGGGCGTTAAAGTGGATTTTCCCCAGTCGTATCGTATATGGTAAATACAACCTTTCCACTTGGTTATGAACGCAACATTTGAACGTTTCAACATGTAATACCTCAGCGTTCTCCTCCTTATAGTTTGAATCACTGATGTATTTTTGAATTCGCGGTGGCGGCGCTATTCGATTCCTCACATGTGCAAAATGGCTCCCGGAAGATGAAAACCCTTTAACCCGGAAATCAACCGTAATCAGTAGTTTATTTGGAAACGCGTAGCTAGCAAAACAGCTAGCTATTTCTCCAGCCGTTGTTTTATCCAAGTTTGTTTTAAACATATGTCATAATTTATAGCTGTGTGTAGCGTATTGTGAAACTACGGGAGATGGGAGTCCCCGCATTTTTTCGTTGGTTGAGTCGGAAATATTCTACGATTGTTACCCATTGTACTGAGGAGAGGGTACGTCTTTGTTTGTAGCCAGCTAGCTGATTGGTAGCGCTAGCTAGTGTTGCGCATTTTTAAGGCCGTGTAATAATGATATGCTATTTATTCCTGTAAGGTGTTTGTTAGCACAGGTACGAACGTTACTGCATTTTAGATATAAAATTACCTAACTAGTTATTTCTGTCGACGATATGAGTACTGTAACATTAGTATAGCATTTTTAGATTGAATGACCAATGTATGGGATGCACGCAACTAACCTTAGCAAGCCAGCGCACCAACTATGCTACTTGCAATTTACATGGGTACACATGCACGTCATTATCACATCGTAAATTGTGGAGTTTATCGGTGACTGGAGCTCCGACGTAACATAAAAGGAAGTTTATCAAAAACTGACTTCAGCACCCAAAAAATAACACAGAACAATGTCGTGTGTAATTATTTGGGCCCTAAAATACGTTTTCTTATTAACTTAATGTTGTTACTTCGGAGATCCAGTCCGCCCAAACTAGTCGCCACTCAATTCCACCGTAAATCGTGGTTTAATTGTCTAGGGCTGAGAATAATTCATTGTGAAACGACTATTGAGTGACACTCGCGTGCAGAGCTTTTACTGCGTGTATCGTTGCGCAAGAGTCGAGTTGACTTTCCATTGGTTTGCAAACTGAAACTAGACGGCCCGTCAATGTTATGACTAGAGAACGTTTGACAGAGTCTTATGCATGGCATAGCCAAGCAATGTTACATAAATAAGGTTATCATTAGTTGTGTCATTGCAAGAATGTTTCATTCATTTTGGTTTAATCTTCCCTTTACTCACAGTCCAAGGAATGCAACGGTGTACGGATTCCTGTTGATACCAGCAAACCGAATCCAAATGAAGTGGAGTTTGACAATTTGTACTTGGACATGAATGGGATCATTCACCCCTGTACACATCCTGAAGACAAGTGAGTCCCCGCAGAACATAGCATTGTCCCAAATGCCACCATATTCCCTTTTATATCAATCAAATGTATTTATAGATCCCTTCTTACATCAGCTGATGTCACAAAGAGCTGTACAGAAACTTTATAATTCACTTTATAGTGTATTACCTTTGACCAGGTCCCATAGAGCGCTGGTCAAAAGTAGTGCAGTATATAGAGAATATAGTCAATGGCTATGAATCTCTATGGTAGTACTCGTGTATTACATTGAGTTGTGATGTTAATCTAGTATTAACCCTCTAAAACTCCACTTCCACAGGGCTGCACCCAAAAATGAAGATGAAATGATGGTTGCCATCTTTGAATACATGGATCGGCTCTTCAACATTGTGCGGCCCAGAAGGGTTCTTTACATGGCAATTGATGGAGTGGTACGTTCTGCTGCTTTCTTTTCATGAGAGAGAAACATTTTTCTATTGATCCCTTTTAGATATCCTACAGTTTTGTTCAAACAGTATGTTGGCCAATGACCTGTGCAGCAGCAGAGTGACATTCTGTTTGTCTCTGAACAGGCCCCTCGTGCCAAAATGAACCAGCAGCGGTCCAGGCGATTCCGCGCCTCCAAGGAAGGAGTGGAATTGGTTGAGGAGAAATCCCGCATCCGAGAGGAGATCCTCGGGAGAGGTGCATATATTTTCAGAAAACTGTCTATACTTTCTTATCGTTCCAATAGCATTTAGATAGACTGTTAAGCACATTTAATTACAAATATTTGCCATAACAGAATTACATACTAAATATATGAAACAACTTTTTAATCTTCACGTTTTAGGAGGGTATCTTCCACCTGATGAAATCAAGGAGAGATTTGACAGTAACTGTATCACCCCAGTAAGTATTTGAGACTTTTCTTGTACAATAACAATATTTAAGGCTGTGTTTCTATCGCCAATATTTTGCAGTGTAAAATTTCTTCATGGCGGTGTGCTAAAGCTGAGATCTCTGATTGCAGAGGAACTTGCCCCTCGTACTTTTTGACACATTTGTCAGACTGCTAAATTGTGAATACTGTCTGGAAATGCATTAATCATTTGAATATTCTCTAGGGCACAGAGTTCATGGACAACCTTGCAAAGTGTCTCCGTTACTACATTGCAGACAGACTCAGTAATGACCCTGGATGGCGTAACATTACAGTAAGTATTATTGCAAAAAGGTGATAGCATCTCTGAAAAAGAGCACAACAAATTCTAATGCATTGGTGGTCTTTAACTTATGAAAAAGCTGACACGTTTCGACCTCAAGCTGAATCGTTTTAAGTGTTATGTTGGTTAGTTCTTCTGCTCAGACTTGTTAAGGCCTTAGAACAGGGCTGCCCAACCCTCTTCCTGGAGTTCTACAGTCCTGTGGGTTTTCAGTCCAACCTCAATTTAATACACCTGATTCTACTAATTAGCTGCTGAACAAGACCTTAACTAGCTGAAACAGATTTGCTAAATTAGGGTTGGACTGAAATCCTACAGGACAGTTGATCTCCAGGAAAGAGGGTTGGGCAGCTCTGCCTTAGAACATTTCTCAAGATGTGCTTATTGGAAATTAAACCAAGGTCAAGTCTGACATGGTCATATGCATTGAATATTGCTATCATTGTTCATATGAAAACCTTCTTTATTCGTTCTAGGTCATCTTGTCTGACGCCAGTGTCCCTGGTGAGGGGGAGCATAAGATCATGGACTATATCAGACGACAGAGAGGTATGAGTCATTTCTGGTCATTTTCAATATGTGGTTATTGACCCTTTTTTTTTAAAGGTCATTTGTGACATTGTGATTTCTGCCAGGCATATTACACCGTCTCAAATGGCCATCTGTCTTAGTGCAACTTTTATTTCAAGCTATGCGGTCACCATGTATGATAACTATATGTCATGACTCATAATCCATCCATTTTATATTTTTTGTTTCTCACAGCTCAGCCTCATCATGACCCCAACACACACCACTGTCTTTGTGGTGCTGACGGTAAGCTTTGCACCACAAGGGTCTCTTAAGCATTGAAGAGGAACCAACAATGGGAGAACATTGAGCATCTACAGCAAGAGCTTTCCCCAAAGCTGTGCTTTATATATCCTGCAACTTTTATAATTATGAGAGAGCATGATGGGTGAAGACAAGCAAATTAGATCCCACAATTACGGTTAAGACTTGTCAAACCAACTTAAAGGTATTTAGATGCCCAGTGATTCGTATACAGGTTTTGTTGAGATGTCAATAGTTGTAGGGGATACAATGTTATCTTATTGAGCCTGAGGGGCTGAAGGTCTGTGGTTAACGGGGATGGCGTACATGCTTTCTTTGTCTAAGGCTACGTTCGAGATGGCTAATGATGAAGTTGTGCGCCTTTACTGCAGGCAATGTTTAGCTAAAAGTTAATGAGACAGTGCATATAAACAGGTTCCTGGTTCCCAGTCCTTACAAACGGTTAGCATCATTACTTGCAACTCTCCAACCTTGTACATTGTTAGACGATAGAGCGTCACTGTTTTCTGCAGGCCTTATTGTCCTGCTGTATTAACGGCCAGTTAGTTTTGAATGGGTGCACTTACGCAGGACATGATAGATAAAAGCTTCCGCATTCCATGGTTCACGATGCACTTGGTGAGCAAAGGAGGGATTTTATTGCATGTAATTAGCTTGAAGAGGAGCTTGATACATTCAGGCTGTGTCACAAATGGCATCCTAGGCTTTATATTAGTGCACTACTTTTCACCAGGGTCAGTGGGGCTCTGGTCAAATGTTGTGCACTTTCTAGGGAAACGGTGCCATTTTGGGCGGAGCACTTTTCCCCCTCCCTCCAAATGGATAAATCATGGTATTAACATTTGTAGTGTATATTAACATTTGTAGATGATAATGCAGGCATGGCTCATAATGTAAACTAGGTCATTTAATTAACATAATGCCGTAGAAACCTCAGTTAATTGTCCCGGATGACAAAACATGTATAAAATGCAGTACTTCAGAGCTTTTTTCAGCTTTTCAATGTATTCAAGGTTTTCTGTTTGCACAAAAATACTGATGGGGTCGAAACACGTGGGTTTTTACATTTAACAATAGACTATCTTTCATCAACTGCTACTGTTATCCAAGAGTTGCTGAAGGTCCTCTTCAATTCTGTTTGCATATTTTATTTTGGATTTCCCCAGCTGACCTGATCATGCTGGGCCTTGCCACTCACGAGCCCAATTTCACCATCATCCGAGAGGAGTTCAAGCCCAACCAGCCCAGGCCCTGTGCTATGTGTGGACAGAAAGGCCATGAGATCAAGGACTGCCAGGGAGTGGCCAGGGAGAAACAGGGAGAGGTACATAGACATTATAGCTTGTCTCCAAGGTGCCCGTTTCACCGACATAAGATTATGCCCAGTCCAGGACTAAAAATCATTATCAGTGGAAGATCTCCATTGAGTTAGGTTTTTATTCAAGCACTATGTGTTCAGTAAACCTCCCCTAAAAACGTCAACATTCCATTTGCTCTACGTTGATCAACAGCGTTGACCAGTGTTGTGTTCTTATTGCAGCATGATGAGTTTGCAGACGCTATGCCGGCTTCTGAACAGGAGTTCATATTCATCAGGCTCTGCGTTTTGCGTGAGGTACGTTCTGTCATATCTTCTTGAATTTCTAAAGACTGCTAGTTGTGTTTTTGGACATGTAGTTAGGAATTCTCGGATCCATTGTGTTATTGGTTGTCTGTGTGAAATACGTCCTTGACTTCAGATAAAAATTGGATAAGTTGAGGCATGATTCTCCCCAGTTTTAGATCTGTTTATCAAGGTCTGTTTCCTTTTCCACAGTACCTGGAGCGAGAGTTGACAATGGCCAGTCTGCCATTTCCCTTTGACTTTGAGAGGACTGTCGACGACTGGGTCTTCATGTGTTTCTTTGTTGGCAATGATTTCCTGCCTCACTTACCGTCCTTAGAGATTAGGTAAGCCTGACTGAACTAAGATGATGCTTACAGTCTTGAAAACACCTTGACGACAATGAGTTCTCGCTCTTTCCATACATTTCAGTTGTTGATACTTTTCGTGTCTTTCAGAGAGGGTGCGATAGATCGACTGGTGGGCATCTACAAAGACGTTGTGCACAAGACTGGGGTAAGTGTTGTCAGTGTAGGCTTAGGTATGTTCCCTCCAAAAAAAAGTGTTTGGTTCAGTTTCCCAAACACCGATTTTTAGTCCTGGACTAAAGAATGCGCAATTGGAATTCTCCATTTGAAAAAGGTTTTTGGTCCAGGACTAAGCTTAAGTTTTCTAGGACACTTGCCCTTAAAAGCTGTCCTGACTTTCCTCCTTGCCCGGGTATTTGTTCCTAGCCTTAACATGGTCTTTGTCTCTCCTCACAGGGCTACATCACAGAGAATGGCTTTGTCAAGTTGGAGAGTGTTGAGTTGATCATGCAGGCAATCGGTGTGGCTGAGGACAACATCTTCAAGAAGCGCAAAGAGGATGATGTAAGACTAAGGAGGATCAGTAGCTTTCAGCAGGGAATTTACTGCTCAATATATTATATTCTTCTCTGGCTAAACAGTGGGCTGGGAGATTTTCCGTATGATTTACATTAACCACTGCATGGGTATTTGATTTACAATGGCTCTTTCAGGTAGGCATTTGACACTACTATCGTTTAAGATAATGTAGATGATGCCGAAGTCAGGGAATTAGTCATTGTGAACTGAAAGCCATGTCTCTTCCCAGCTTCACTGTTTGTGTAACTAATGGGGTTTGTCTTGTAGGAGGGATTCAAGCGAAGGAATAAGGAGAAAAAGAAGAGGATGAAGGTAAGCGGGAAGATGTACCCAGGTTATAGCCATTTGCTTGACAAAATGTTTTGTAAGAAGCCCGCAGTCCTCACATTTTCCATGTTTCTTTGAACAAGTTCGTTCATTTCAATGGGCAATCGCACAGTGTTTTTCATTTATTCTGAAGCCGTCTCTGCTGTAGCTCCGTATTGAAGTTGAGAACTGTTTGAAATGTTCCCTCCAATAGATGTGTTAAATCAGGGGTGCACAACCCTGGCCCTTGAGGGCTGCTGCATTGTATGCTAGTTCTTCTTTCTTTGGACTTTGATTCATTTAGACCTGGGAAACCAAACGTCTGCAAGATTTTGAAACGAGAAACCAGGAAACAAGTGAGGAAACTTACATTGTTAATTGTGACTAAGTATGTGTGTATGAATTTGTGTTCCCTAGGCTCAGCAGCAGGGCCCATCCTACCTGACCAGCGGTCAGTTTGCCCCCCAGGCCCTTGGCGGCAGAGGCAGACCTGAGGTGGTTCAGAATGCCCGGCACCAAGCCTTCGATATGAGGATGCAGGGCAGGGACCAGCACAACAGGGTATGATGAGGGCTGATCATGGGGATATTGCTTCTGATTTAACTTGGTGCAGAAGGAAGACTCCTATTATTTACAAGCCACTAATGAGATGTTAAAGCGCAGCAGGTGATATGGGACGTTTGTACAACTCTGTGGTTAGTGTCTGTTCTTAGATTGGGGGTTCAATTCCCAACCGAGTCATACCAAGACCACTGCTTGGCACTTGACATCAATGATGTTTATAGGCCTGACCTCCAGGTGCGCCCCCCCCCCCCCGTTATTTGATTTTGTTAGTCACTCTCACTCATATCATACGAGCATGGTATAAGTCATAGCAAAATGTGTAGAATTGCAGGAAATTAGCTTTAAAACTGCTTAATTTCTCTGCCCTATTTCAAAATGTGTTCAATTGCACAACATTAACTTTACAGTTGCAGTTTGTTATGGTTTGAAGACTGTACCAGAATTTATGGCTTGTATTGATCAAATGCAGCGCAGGAATTTTGTCAATGTTAAATTGTGTGTATATACAGTAAATGAGGGTTCTGTTATGGTGTGAGGTGCATTTTCCTGGCATGGTTAAGGTCCACTCAACCCCTTAGCATGCAATGTTAAATGGCAATAAATACACCGCCATTCTGAGTGATCACGGTGAAGCATTTCTATCCGGCCTCTTCCAGGATGACAATGCCCTCATCCACATGGCACGAGTGGTCATTGAATGGTTTGATGAGCATGAAAACATTGTAAACCATATGCCATGGCCGTCTGTCAACAGATCTCAACCTAATTGAACACTTATGGGCGAGTCTGGAGCAGTGCCCGAGACAGCGTTTTCCATCAACAAAACACCAAATGATGCAATTTCTCGTGAAAGAATGTCGTTTCATCCCTCCAATAGATTTCCAGACACTTGTAGAATCTATGCCAAGGCTCATTGAAGCTGTTCTGGTGGCCCAACGCCCTATTCAGACACGTTGTTGCGTTGCCTTTATTTTGGCAGTTACCTGTATGTATCCAGGGCTCTAGAGTGTGACCATTTTTGGTCTCATATGCTCCTAAATATTTTGCTGTGCGCCCCCCCCCCCCCCCAAATGCCCTAAATAATTGTAATTATTAGCGACTTGTAAATTTGTGCATGAGGCAGAAATAATGCGGTGCGACCTGAGTTCTGCCATCAGCTTGAAGACTGTCCCCTTTTTGGTCAAGGTCAGTCTCTGTAGCAGGAGGGAGAGCGGAGGGGTGGTGACCATCAGATGCAATCAGTCCCGTAAAAATATACAGTCAATTATTTGAATTTATGCTCACCTGGGTGTACCTCACAAGTAATACAACTAATCTATTACCAGTGTGATCATACCTTAAGTTTAGAATTATAATTTTAATATGGTCTGAGAAGAACAACATTGGCAACACAGGGCTATTCAAGCGTAGTGATTATGTATTGGGCCTATAGCCTACTGCACAAACCTCATTGATACAGAACTGTTTTTAATTGGTTAGGCCAGACAGATGGTTTACTGTTTAAACAGATTGTATTTATTCTGAAAAGGTGAGTTGAGTGAGCTGAGTTTTTGTATTTATCTAAACTCGCACGTTATTTCCCCTTGCTGCCTAGCATTTAGTTTGGTACGGCGGGGGTTAATCTAAGCCTCGCTGTCTGCATGTCCGACCTCGGAAACAATGTTTCACTTTCGAATTTCAATCTCTGTAGTACCTAGAGGGAACTGTGCCCGGGAAATGGGTTGACTAGCCCTCTGCTATCGTGTAGTGCTGAAAGGCATTTACCTGTGACTGTATTCAGGATACAGCATGCCCTGCCTCTTGTCCCTTATTGCTTAAATATTTGTTACATTGTATTCTTGAATTAGAATAAAAGTGTCTGCTAAATTAGAATTTTTTTTTTTTTCCTAAGTGACTTACATAGACTAGGCCTTTGTAGATAGACAATCATTCAAGGTCTGTCATGTAGCATTGGAAAAAGTACATTAAAATCCAGCCATAGTGTAGCATTTACAGAACAATTTATTTATTTAACATGCGCAATTAGAAGCGTCAATCCACTGAAGCAAATTTGAGCCCAGTCGGCCTATACAGTCAATCACTCACCACTTCCTCCTTCTATTGCCTCATCCGGCTGCCATGAAAAGCCCCCACCTTGGAGTCAGTTAGCACATCATTGTGGAGCTCCTGATCGGCACGTGCCACTGGCAATGCATTTTGCAGGATATGCGGGCTGTGTTCGGGAGCACATGGTAACTTCAAATGAATTTAGTGTCTTGTTGTCTGTCGACCTGCTACAGGCAGAACCGGTTAAATGTCATTTATGAATCGCAAATCACCATGCAGCTGACACACTTCCATGTCGTCGCTCATATTGATTTCAATCTGGTTGTCCAATACTATCTGCTTTGCTAATGAATGCCCTGATCTCTGGCCAGTCATTTGGTTTGTTGACATTGTTTTCGGGTATTAATTGCTTCTATTAGGACATATATGCTTAATTTTAATTGTGGATTTAACCGACTTTGTTTATAACGATGTACATCCTACATTTAACCTGGACACACACACAGTAAGAATTTCCACAGCCGCTGGCATGCTAGAGAAATGAGACATCTGCACGTACCGGTTCCGAGCTGGTGTCACTGTCCAATCCGAGGCCCCGGATGTTTACAAGCGTGTGATCTGAGGTGGTTTGGTCTTTTACTCTTGGGTTTCAGCTCGGGGAATCCTCGAGCGGACAGTGCATCAATTGGCAAAAATAAAAGGTCAAGAGGGGCATCCGTTAAAATGTAAATCAAGTTTGTCTGGCCTAATTGTTACATAGGCTTACGTTTGTCATGTTACGGGAAAAAAATCTGAGCAGTAGGTCATTGCTACCAAGGAAGAATTTTAATTTCGAGCCCTGTATGTACCTGATAAGTCTGAACGCGGTACCCATTTTCTATTGATGCCGGTCTTTACAAGTAATTTTTAAAAGTTTATGAATGTACATTGTAAGAAACTGTTAGTGCCTCCATTCGCTCTGTCGTTGCTACATAAATGCATGAGAACAATAGCCCGAGTTTTGCACATGAATAAGGTGTTACACAAAGCAAGCGTGGCAAAGGGGAAGATCTGCATGCTCTACTTGAGGTGGTTTTATTTCAATAGGATCAGGTCTGAGCTCTCACACAAAGGGGAATATCAGTCCCAACTGCTCTTGTGTCCTCCGCGATGGTGGAAATACTGTCCACACGCTTTCATTTTTAAGTTGCTTCTTGTCAGACTGAAAGATGGTGTGGGTTTATTTATTTCTAAGGATATGTCTTCCTTGTATGCCGCCCCCTGACTGTGTTCTCCGTCTTGTATCTTGTCCAGGCAGGGACCAGTGATGGGCAGGATGGCCGGGGTGTGAAGCGGAAAGCCGAGGATAGCGACAGCGAGCCAGACCCTGAAGATAACGTCAGGTAAACACCTACGCTACAGTCAACCAGGCAGGCATCTCAGCTAGGGAGATGGTGTGATTTATGCCTCTCCACTGCAGGGCCCCTCTGTGGTTTCTTACCACCTCCACCACCCTCTCCTAGTCCATGCAAGTGATTAATATGGAAAGAAGGAATATTCTCAAATTCCTGATGCGCTCGCCAAAGCTGTTAAATCCATTGGGCTAAATTGGTATTCATGGAGGCTTTCCTGTTACTAGGCTGCTCTCCTTGTGGGCCAGTGTGGAGGATGGACTAGACAGATGCTGCTCATCCTTGATTATGTGTGCAGAATGGCACTGCATCGCCAATCTACTAGTATGTCGAAACCATTAAACTACTTCCTAAAGAAGCAAACTAGTTTGTCTACCAAGCCTTCATAGAAATGGACTACTATGGTACTTACCAGATCCTGTATGTAAGATGAGGAAATAGTGCTCTATATGTTACTCGGCATAGTGACAAACAATGCAAAGGCTGAGAGTGGTTTTCTAACAGTTTAATTGATGAGCAGGCTCTAGGCTTTCATCCTTGCTTGTTAGATGGCTTTGTCACCTGCACAATAGGAGTCAGCAACAGGCTGGCGAGTGATTTAATATTTTTGGGCCCCAAAGTTAAGTAAAATGATATACAGTACATCCGGAAAGTATTCAGACCCTTGACTTTTTCCACATTTTGTTACGTTACAGCCTTGTTCTAAAATTGAGGGGGAAACAATTGAATAATCTACACTACCCCATAATGACAAAGCAAAAATAGTTTTTTTTATATTACTTTTACATAAGTATTCAGACCCTTTACTCATTACTTTGTTGATGCACCTTTGCCAGTGATTACAGCAACGATTCTTCTTGGGTATGATGCTAGAAGCTTGGCACCTGTATTTGGGGAGTTTCTCCCATTCTTCTCTGCAGATCCTCTCAAGCTATCAGGTTGGATGGGGAGCATTGCGGCACAGCTATTTTCAAGTCACTCCAGAGATGTTCGATCGGGTTCATGTCCGGTCTCTGGCTTGGCTGCTCACGGACAGAGACTTGTTCCAAAGCCACTCCTGTGTTGTCTTGGCTGTGTGCGTAGGGTTGTTGTCCTGTTGGAAGGTGAACTTTTGCCCCAGTAGGAGGTTCTGAGCGCTCTGGAGCAGGTTTTCATCAAGGATCTCTCTGATCTCTCTGTACTTTGCTCCGTTCATCTTTGCCTCGATTCTAACTAGTGTCCCAGTCCCTGCTGCTGAAAACATCCCCGCAGCATGATGCTGCCACCATGCTTCACCGTAGGGATGGTGCCTGGTTTCCTCAAGACGTGACACTTGGCATTCAGGCTAAAGAGTTCAATCTTGATTTCATCAGACCAGAGAATCTTGTTTCTCATGATCTGAGAGTCTTTAGGTGCCTTTTGGCAAACTCCAAGCGGGCTGCCATGTGCCTTTTAACTGAGTAGTAGCTTCTGTCTGGCCACTACCATAAAGGCCTGATTGGTGGAGTGCTGCAGAGATTGTTGTCCTTCTGGAAGATTCTCCCATCTCCACAGAGGAACTCCAGAGCTCTGATTGTCCATCAGGCTCTTGGTCACCTCCCTGACCAAGGCCTTTCTCCCCGGATTGCTCAGTTTGGCGGAGTGGCCAGCTCTAGGAAGAGTCTTGGCGGTTCCATTTAAGAATGATGGGGGCCACTGTTCTTGGACTTTCAATGCTGCAACAGGTATTTCTGTTTATTTATTTCAAATTGTTTCAAAACTTTTTTCCGCTTTGTCATTATGGGGTATTGTACAATGTTGCAGTTTTGCTAGCAGGACTTTCAGGCAGGACCCAGTTAACACAATAGTTAATGCAGGACCCAGTTAATGCAATAGTTAATGCAGGACCCAGTTAGTGCAATAGTTAATGCAGGACCCAGTTAGTGCAATAGTTAATGCAGGACCCAGTTAGTGCAATAGTTAATGCAGGACCCAGTTAGTGCAATAGTTAATGCAGGACCCAGTTAGTGCAATAGTTAATGCAGGACCCAGTTAGTGCAATAGTTAATGCAGGACCCAGTTAGTGCAATAGTTAATGCAGGACCCAGTTAGTGCAATAGTTAATGCAGGACCCAGTTAGTGCAATAGTTAATGCAGGACCCAGTTAGTGCAATAGTTAATGCAGGACCCAGTTAGTGCAATAGTTAATGCAATGTTTCAAGTTCCTTGCAGACAGGCCATGTGTAGCCAATGTGATTTCTAGGATATTCATATTCATCAGGATATTTTCTTCCTGTAGGCTGCAATGTTTTGATTTGTTGGTTTTTATGTAGGTTATTTTTGCAAGTTACTTTTAGATTTGTTTAATTTTCATTTAGAATTTTGATGAAACGCATTACCTTTATTTTGAGATATAAAGACTTTATTATAAATGAAAAATGTGCATATGAAAATCATAACTGGCATGCAGATCAGTAGAAATTGTAGAGTAAATTGGCACTCCAAAATGAGAAGGTTGCTGATCGCTGGTGTAGCCTATTACTGGCAAAGTCAGGAGCGTAACGGCAGCAAAGGTCAGTGGAAGGAGGAGGGTCGGGAAAAGTTATCTTTTTTTTCAGGTTAGGCTAAATTGATCTCTGGCTTCCTATTTTTAGAAATGGATCTTCATTTTTATCGTAGTGCTTAAAGCAGAAAAGCTCAGCCTACAGATAGTGGATTTTATTCAAACATAGTGTGTGTATATGTCTCTCTTTCTCTCTCTCTCTCTCTCTCTCAATGTTTAAGAATCGATTGGCCGAAAGAACAGATGACTCTCGGTTGACCAAGATTAATTTTTTGGGGCGCAGCCCTAAAATGATTATAATTATGTTCCGGCGCCCTGACAAACATCCCGTGGCTGGATCTAGTTGCCTACCCCCGCAATAGAACATGAACACCTCTCCATGTGCATGAATGGGGAAATGAATACGACTGTCCCTGTGTTAGATTGTGGGAGGATGGCTGGAAGCAGCGATACTACAAGACCAAGTTTGACGTTGACGCGACTGACGATGATTTTCGCAAGAAGGTGGTCATGTCCTACGTGGAGGGTCTCTGCTGGGTCCTGAGATACTACTACCAGGTACAACACTAACTCAAATCAACGTTTATTTGTCGTATGCACGGGATGCCGAGTCACATTCACAAGGCCTTACTTTAAAAGCCTAACATGCACAGCTGAGAACTAACCTCATAACGGGCCCTCTCAGAATGGGCTTTAAAAACCCCAAGGCCTGGTCAAATTGGATGGGTCATCTTTCAATGGTCAATTATTTTACTGATAATAGAGCAGTATTAAATAAAAATGTGACTTTCTTTCTCTTTTTTTCTCTCTCTTTGAAAATGTACACTTCAGACCATAATTTCAGGTCTCAGGGGATTACGGAGTATTCTCTGGAGATGTTTGTTCAGTATCTGATGGCTCAAGCTGTCCTCGCTACTGTTTGCTTTGTCACCGAACGACCCCCCCCCCCCCCCCCCCCCCCCCCCCCAAAAAAAAAACGGACGATCGCTTTAAATGTTAGCTGTAGATGCAGATCTTGATCTTTAACTTAAAATGTAATAATTAGGTGTCGGTTCTCTCCAGAAGATCCTAGTCTAAATCAGACTGGCGTTTAGGGATTTGTCCAAGGTAATTGTGAGCCCTGTGCATGCAAGGCCCTTGTGTTGACACCACATGCTCGGCAATCAACAGCAGTCCCGGGGGACGGCCTGAATGTATTCATTACCCAGGCCCTCCATTGATGGAGACGTGTCTCTTAGTTTCCGCCAGACATTCACCGGGTTGGTTGTGCCACTGGAGTTATGATGCGTGCACACGTGTTGCCAAACGCTGCAGGAAAACGGAACGGGTTAGTCGGAAGCCAAATCACAAAGCTAAAGCTCACACCCATTTTTATTTTTTATTAGTAGGATCGCTCTGCATAACATGGCGTTACCTTGATTTGTCACGTTGTTCGTTTAAAAACATCTGATATGTGCCTGGGAATTTGATTATGTATATGTTCTAGGGATATGTAAATATTTGAACATGGGTATTTGGCTGTCTTTGTCCGACTCAGGCATTCTTATTCTGTGTTGGCAAAGTGGGCCACCTTTTTTGTTATTTGAATGAGTTATCTTTCATAATAGACTTGTCCGTGTTTTTAAATTAGTTTTGCCAAGTCTGATGTGAAGACTGTTGAAATGATTAGGGGACCTCGTTCTCTACGAGAAGAGCATTCTAACCAGCCCGCCGGTGATGGTCATTCACTAGCCCGAGGATAAGCGTTTCAGGGTTGGATTCTTTGGGTTAATATTTTTTACCACCTCTGCCTAATATGTGTGTGTATATATAAATATGAAAATACATTACATATTGGATGACATGTATTTCAGTGTTCATTTTGTTAGTAAGTGAAGAGGTACTAAGCTGGTATAGGAAAGTGTTTTTGGGACATGTTCACGGATGTCCCATTTCCAAGCCCTTTCCACCATTCCTTCCTTACCCTGATTGAACTTCATGGTTTAGCAACCTCTACTACTTCCATTTTCCATTTTTCCCTGAGTATGCAATCTTATAAGATTTAAATGTCAGTCATACTCACTGGCAAATGTCACCTAGATTAGTGTCATGTAGGTTATATAATTAAATGGAATTTATTCACACTTAGCCTACTAAGAAAGGATGCCCATGTATTTTACTGTTGAATTGCCATTTCCGCAAATGAAGATTTACACAAATAAATAAAAGATAAGTAAAAAATCTGCGGGGATTGGACCCCAGTTAGCCAGTCATCTAATTAGTCCACTGTCAGTGGAGTTGGTGAGGTATTGGAGGATTATTTTTCCGGGCTGTCTCATTAACTGTTTCTGTTGCTTTTGATAGGGGTGCGCATCCTGGAAGTGGTACTTCCCGTTCCACTACGCCCCGTTTGCCTCAGACTTCAAAAACATCAAAGGCATGTTCACCGACTTCGAGCTTGGGACCAAGCCGGTAAGAATGGACTGACCGCAGGATTTTTTTCCCCTGTCATTCCACTTCAGTCTTCCCCTGGTTTAAGCCTGTCATGTTTTGTGTGGCGTGTTCTAGTCTGTTGTCGCTGTGTGTTTCAGTTCAAGCCCCTGGAGCAGCTTATGGGTGTTTTCCCTGCCGCCAGTGGGAACTTCCTGCCCGAAACATGGCGGTCACTCATGAGCAATCCAGTAAGTTTCACTTGATGTTACACCTTTTCAGCATAAAATGTTATTGTTGATAGTGTACGCATCTGTAGATCACATATAGGAGACCATAAATATACAGTGAGCTCAAACTATTGGAACAGTGACACATTTTAGTTGTTTTTGGCTCTGTACTCCAGCGCTTTGGATTTGTAATGCTACACTAAAGTGCAGACTGTCCGCTTTAATTTGAGGGTATTTTCATCCATATCAGGTGAACAGTTAATGTCTGCCCCCCCCATTTTAGGGGACAAAGTATTGGGACAAACTCACTTAAACTATTTTAATGTATTTGCTCTCATATTTCCAGCACGCAATGACTACATCAAGCTTGTGACGAGACACATTTGTTGGATGCATATGCTGTTTGTTTTGGTTGTTTCAGAGTATATTGGGCCCAATACAAATTTATGGTACAGTTGAAGTCGAAAGTTTACATACACCTTAGCCAAATACGTTTAAAACCAGTTTTTAATCCCAGTAAAAATTCCCTGTCTTAGGTCAGTTAGGATCACCACTTTATTTTAAGAATGGGAAATGTCAGAAAAATAGTAGAGAATAATTTCTTTCATCACATTCCCAGTGTGTCAGAAGTTTCCATACACTCGATTAGTATTTGGTAGCATTGCCATTAAATGGTTTAACTTGGGTCAAACGTTTCGGGTAGCCTTCCACAAGCTTCCCACAATAAGTTGGGTGAATTTTGGTCCATTCCTCCTGACAGAGCTGGTGTAACTGAGTCAGGTTTGTAGGCCTCCTTGCTCGCACACACTTTTTCAGTTCTGCCAACAAATGTTCTATTGGGGTTGAGGTCAGGGCTTTGTGATGACCACTCTAATACCTTGACTTAATTGTCCTTAAGCCATTTTGCCACAACTTTGGAAGTATGCTTGGGGTCATTGTCCATTTTGAAGACCCATTTGTGACCAAGCTTTAACTTCCTGACTGATGTCTTGAGATCTTCCTTCAATATATCCACAATTTTCCCATCATGAGGCCATCTACTTTGAAGTGCACCAGTCTCTCCTGCAGCAAAGTACCCCCACAACATGATGCTGCCACCACCGTGCTTCACAGTTGGGATGGTGTTCTTCGGTTTGCAAGCCTCCCCCCTTTTCCTCCAAACACAAAGGTGGTCATTATGGCCAAACAGTTCTATTTTTGTTTTATCAGACCAGAGGACATTCCTCCAAAAAGTACAATCTTTGTCCCCATGTGTAGTTGCAAACCAAAGTCTGGCTTTTTTTATGGTGGTTTTGGAGCAGTGGCTTCTTCCTTGCTGAGCGGCCTTTCAGGTTATCTATATAGGACTCGTTTTGCTGTGGATATACATACTTTTGTACCTGTTTCATCCAGCATCTTCACAAGGTCCTTTGCTGTTCTGGGACTGATTTTCACTTTTCGCACCAAAGTACATTCATCTCTAGGAGACAGAACCCGTCTCCTTCCTGAGCGGTATGACGACTGCGTGGTCCCATGGTGTTTATACTTGCGTACTATTGTTTGTACAGATGAACGTGCTACGTTCAGGCATTTGGAAATTGCTCCCAAGGATGAACCAGACTTGTTGAGGTCTACAATTGTTTTTCTGAGGTCTTGGCTGATTTCTTTTGATTTTCCATGATGTCAAGCAAATTGGCACTGAGTTTGAAGGTAGGCCTTGAAATACATCCACAGGTACACCTCCAATTGACTCAAATTATGTCAATTAGCCTGTCAGAAGCTTCTAAAGCCATGACATAATTTTCTGGAATTTTCCAAGCTGTTTAAAGGTAAACTTCTGACCCACTGGAATTGTGATACAGTGAAATAATCTGTCTGTAAACAATTGTTGGAAAAATTACTTGTGTCATGCACAAAGTAGATGTCCTAACCGACTTGCCAAAACAATAGTTTGTTAACAATACATTTGTGGAGTGGTTGAAAAACGAGTTTTAATGACTCCAACCTAAGTGAATGTAAACTTCCTCTCTTCAACTGTATATACACTGTGTAATGTATTGTGTAATTTTGGAGTACTTTTATTGTAAATAAGAATAAATGTTAAACACTTCTACATTAATGTGGATGCTACCATGATTACGGATGAATCGGGAATGAGTGGGAAAGTTAGTCATAGTGTATTTGTGCATTGCTGCGATGTACTAAGCCACAAGCATTAGTGAGGTCGGGCACTGATGTTGGACGGTTAGGCCTGGCTTGCAGTCGGCGTTCCGATTCATCCCAAAGGTGTTTGAGGTTGGGGCTCTGTGCAGGCCAGTCAAGTTCTTCCACACCGATTTCAAATAACTATTTCTGTATGAACCTTGCTTTATGCACAAGGTCATTGCTGAAACAGGAAAGGGCCTTCCCCAAACTGTTACCACCAAGATGGAAGCACAGAATCATTTACAATGTCATTGTATGCTGTAGCGTTAGGATTTCCCTTCCCTGAGGCCTAGCCTGAACCATGAAAAACAGCCCCAGACCTTTATTCCTCTGTGTTGGGGCAGGTAGTGTTCTTCTGGCATCTGCCAAACCCAGATTCGTCCGTTGGACTGCCATGTGGTGGAGTGTGATTTATCACTTCAGAGAATGAGTTTCTACTGCTCCGGAGTCCAATGGCGGTGAGCTTTACACTACTCTAGCTGACGCTTGGCATTGCGCATGGTGATCTTAGGCTTGTGTGCAGCTGCTCAGCATGGAAACCCATTTCATGAAGCTCCCGACGAACAGGTCTTGTGCTGACGTTGCTTCCAGTAGTGAGGGTTGCGACCGAGGATGATTTTTACACTCTTCAGCCCTTGGCGGTTCTCTTCTATGAGCTTGTGTGGCCTACCACTAAACGGCTGAGCCGTTGTTGCTCCTAGACATTTCCACTTCACAATAACAGCACTTACACTTGATGAGGGCAGCTCTAGCAGGGCAGAAATTTGACGAAGTGACTTCCTATGTCGGTGCCACGTTGAAAGTCACTGAGCTCTTCAGTGAGGCCATTCTACTGCCAATGTTTGTCTTTGGAGATTGCTTGGCTGTGTGCTTGATTTCTATACACCTGTCAGCAACGGGTATGGCTGAAATAGTCGAATCCACTCATTTGAAGGGGTGTCTACATATTTTGGTGTATTTATTGAATCATACCCCCCCAAAAAATGTCAAAGTTACCTTGTCTGAGAGTATTATGACACCACTGTGGGGCTTTATTGTAATGGTGAGAGGTTAGCATGTCTTGGGTATCACCATTTTTCATGATTAATTCAGGACCATGTGTAATTATGGTAATGTAGAAGTGTTTAGAAATATTTTTTATAATTTCAAATCCAAAGTGCTGCAGTTTCATGATCCAGGCTGTATCACATCCGGCCATGATTGGGAGTCCCATAGGGCGGCGCACAATTGGTTTGGCTTGGGTAGGCCGTCCATTGTAAATAAGAATATGTTCTCTTTTTTTTTTCACCTTATATTTAATCAGGTAGGCTAGTTGAGAACAAGTTCTCATTTACAACTGCGACCTGGTCAAGATGAAGCAAACACAGTTACACATGGAATAAACAAGCGTACACTCAATAACACAATAGAATAAAGAGTTTTATATACAGTGTGTGCAAATGGCGTGAGGTAAGTCAATAAATATGCCATAGTAGCGACGTAATTACAATTTAGCAGATTAACACTGGAGTGATAGATGAGCAGATGTTCAAGTAGTGATACTGGTGTGCAGAAGAGCAGAAAAGTAAATAAAAACAATATGGGGATGAGGTAGGTAGATTGGGTGGGCTATTTACAGATGGGCTATGTACAGCTGCAGCGATCGGTTAGCTGCTCAGATAGCTGATGTTTAAAGTTAGTGCGGGAAATATGTCTCTTAACTGACTTGCCTAGTTTTTTAGAAAGTACAGTCCCAATACGTTTGCAGCTCACTGTAAATTATATTGTCTGTGTGGTGTACTATCCAAATAATAAAGTGTGACCAATGTTGCGATCATATTAGTTGCTACGCTGCTTCTGTTAGTCACTGATTCCCCAACCTGACACTCGTTCTCCAACAGGAGTCCTCAATCATTGATTTCTACCCTGACGACTTTGCCATTGACTTGAATGGAAAGAAGTATGCTTGGCAAGGTAAGTCAACAGATGAATTGACCTGAACACCATGGCATGGCACTGAATGCAGGTCAGTGTGCTTTGCTTGCTCTTCTGCGTTTCGAACGGCTAACACCCAAGCACTACTGCTAATGTAAAAAGAACACTGAAATGCAATCGATTGAATGTGTTTTCACCTTTGTGTGTAGGCGTTGCATTGCTGCCCTTCGTGGATGAGCGCCGGCTCAGGGCAGCCCTGGCTGAAGTCTACCCAAACCTCTCTCCAGAGGAAAGTGAGTAATGGGATTCTTTAACTTCAAGCCACCATTGTAAACCACTCCTTCAGAATATGAATGTTTTAACAGTGGTAGTCGCA
Source organism: Salvelinus fontinalis (assembly GCF_029448725.1). Classification (NCBI taxonomy): domain Eukaryota; kingdom Metazoa; phylum Chordata; class Actinopteri; order Salmoniformes; family Salmonidae; genus Salvelinus; species Salvelinus fontinalis. The sequence continues at coordinate 7,237,929 of NC_074691.1, read as the reverse complement.
GTACTTTATTCATGAAATATTTGAAGTGTGAAAACCACTCCTTGAAGACGAATGTGTAACACTACTTTGTTACTGAAGTATTCCATGTGTGAAGTTTACCAATTGAACACAGGAAGCAATGTCTTCTTGAATGACAGTTGTCAGTGCCGATCAATAGGTTTAATATGTAAAGTACTTCCTTACAGGGATCCTTTTGAATATTGACTTAGTCAGCTGATGTGTTCACTCTTGTTTCAGACAAGAGGAACAGCCTTGGCAGTGATATGATGTTTGTGGCGAAGTCCCATTCTATCTGTGACTTCATCCAGGAACTGTACCGTGGAGAATCTCACGAGGTATGGCAAGAAAGCAGCATCCCTGCAATTTGATCAACCCATCCTAATATACTCAGTAAAAAAAGAAAAGTACCTTTTTCAGGACCCTGTCTTTCAAAGATAATTCGTAAAAATCCAAATAACTTCACAGATCTTCATTGTAAAGGGTTTTAACAGTGTTTCCCATGCTTGTTCAATGAACCATAAACAATTAATGAACATGCACCTGTGGAATGCTCATTAAGACACTAACAGCTTAGACGGTAGGCAATTAAGGTCACAGTTATGAAAACTTAGGACACTAAAGAGGCCTTTCTACTAACTCTGAAAAACACCAAAAGAAAGATGCCCAGGGTCCCTGCTCATCTGCGTGAATGTGCCTTAGGCATGCTGCAAGGAGGCATGAGGACTGCAGATATGGTCAGGGCAATAAATTGCAATGTCCGTACTGTGAGGCGCCTAAGACAGCGCTACAGGGGGAGACAAGACGGACAGCTGATCGTCCTCGCCGTGGCAGACCACGTGTAACAACACCTGCACAGGATCGGTACATCCGAACATCACACCTGCGGGACAGGTACAGGAGGGCAACAACTGCCCGAGTTACACCAGGAACGCACAATCCCTCCATCAGTGCTCAGACTGTCCACAATAGGCTGAGAGAGGCTGGACTGAGGGCTTGTAGGCCTGTTGTAAGGCAGGTCCTCACCAGACATTACTGGCAACACTGTCGCCAATGGGCACAAACCCACTCTCGCTGGACCAGACAGGACTGGCAAAAATTGCTCTTCGCTGACGAGTCTCGGTTTTGTCTCACCATGGGTGATGGCCGGATTCACGTTCATTGTCGAAGGAATGAGCTTTACACCGAGGCCTGTACTCTGGAGCGGGATCGATTTGGAGGTGGAGGGTTCGTCATGGTCTGGGGGCGGTGTCACAGCATCATCGGACTGCACTTGTTGTCATTGCAGGCAATCTCAACGCTGTGCGTTACAGGGAAGACATCCTCCTCCCTCATGTGGTACCCTTCCTGCAGGCTCATCCTGACATGACTCTCCAGCATGACAATGCCACCAGCCATACTGCTCGTTCTGTGCGGGATTTCCTGCAAGACAGGAATGTCAGTTCTGCCATGGCAAGCGAAGAGCCCAGATCTCAATCCCATTGAGCACGTCTGGGACCTGTTAGATTGAAGGGTGAGGGCTAGGGACTGGCAAATATGGTGCAGTACATGAGGAGATGCACTGCGGTACTTAATGCAGCTGGTGGCCACAACAGAATATTGACTGTTACTTTTTGATTTTGACCCGCGCTTTGTTCAGGGACACATTATTCCATTTCTGTTAGCCACATGTCTGTGGAACTTGTTCAGTTTGTCTGTTGTTGAATCTTGTTATGCTCATACAAATATTTACACATCTTTAAGTTTGCTGACAAAACCACAGTTGACTGAGTTTATTTATGTAGTAGAAGTATTAAGAACTCCCTTGAAAACAGTGGCAATTACTGACTGGACTATCCTGGCTAAATACATAAACCATTACATTAAAATGAACTTGAAGTAATATTATGTCCGTTTACCTCAGGGCACCGAGATGCCAGCTGAACTATGCCATGGAATTCAAGGTATATTAAATCTTGACGGAGACCCTATCCTACCAGATAAGTAAGGAACATCTATTTTCTCAACACTCTTTTCGATACATTATTCATCCTTCTCTGGAGAGAATCATGGCTAACTTATTTGAAACCGCTTTTGTTCTTAGGCCAGTGGCGTCTCCCATCCCCATGCTACGGGACATTGCACAGAACAGTGCCATTGGGTAAGGGTGGTCTTTTACCTTTGTCACACCAGTTGGTCTTCCCAGTTGGGACACGTGCACGTTTGTACAAAGACTGAATTTCCTACAAATGTTCACCTGAAGGGCCAGTTAACAATCCTCAGAGCGATAGTTGTAAGTTCACATTACTGCTTAACGTTATGTGATTGACCTTGACCAGGAGGAGAAATTTAAGGTCATCTTCATCTTCTGTCTGGAACAAATTTCAAGTTTTCCTTCAGTGGTCGACTTCAAATGCTCATTTGCCGCACGATTTAAAAAAAATAATAATAATAATAAATAAATAAAAAGTCCTTGGCTGTAACGACCTGCTCGGCCCTCTGGGGGTCAGCTTCTAAGAGGAGCTGAGACTCCCTTATTCTCAGTGGGTTTGCGTCCCAAATGGCACCCTATTCCATATGTAGTCCACTACTTTAGACCAGATATAGGGATTCGGGTGCCTTTTGGGACATGGCCTCCCTCATTCACACTGGAAGTAGAGCAAGGCTGATGTCAAAAAACAGAATTGATGCCATTTTCTACGACCAGCGCTGGAGTACCCGATTTAAAACGCCTTGGCTCGCTATTTCTCCTTGGAACAGGATGGTTATTAAATTCTTTGCCAATGCAAGGCTTGGAGTCTGCTTTGCCTGGAGTTTTACCGAAATGGAAACTTTTAAGGGAATCCATCTGAATTAACCAGGATGTTATTGTAAAATATTATTTGTTCCGTCTTCACTAAGGCTTAATACTGCTCAAGTACTGTTTTTTTTTTAAACTCTCAAATTCAATTATTCATCAAATGAATTGTTGTAAATTCCTTTTTTGTCTCGGCAGAGTGAAATATAAGGACCCACAGTTTGGAGAGACCTTTGTGTTCAAGGCTGTCATTCTTCATGGAGCAAAGTAAGTTATTACAATGCATTGTTTTATCATTAACATGTTCCCATTGAGTCAGAGCTGTATATTATCTTACACCTTCTGTATGTGCTTAGATACATTGCTTAAAGAACAATGTTATTTATCTTAAATGTTATCAAAATACCTATTGCTACACCTTAAAATGGATCTCAATTGAATTTGTACACCACGTCTGATTTTAAAGAACGCCATCCAGTATATTTCTCATTCGTCACTCATGTCTCCCTGTCCCCTTTGACAAAGTCATAGTGTATTCATTGTCTTTTTCATTTTTGGTGGATCATGGAGCTCTTTATGACAGTGTTGTGTTTTATGTTCTGTTTGTTACTGTTTTGTGGGGGGGAAATAAAATGGCTCCTTGTCTCTCAGGATTCCTGCCAAGGTGCTGAAGCCTGGAGACTGGGAGAGGGGTAACCGTGGTAGGGGTAACTGGAGGCCCCAACTGGGCTTCAACTCCAACCGGCAGCAGGTCCATCTGGACCAGTCAGCCTTCAGGGCCCTGGGGTACGTGCACGTCTCTTCAGACTAGACAGCATTGACCATTTTTAGACTTGCAGCCAGGCCAACTTGTATGATATCCCTTCAATGGTCACCCTTTGATATATGATATCTAAGCTCTTTAACTTAGTCAGACATTCACAGAAGGCTGTTTGTTTCCTGTTACATTGTTTACAAAGTAAATACAGTTGAACCAAGCTCATGGAAAGTCCAAAAATGGATGTACCAATCCCGGATTGCCTCTTTAAGGAACCTGGGTAATTGAACATCTGGCTGATTCTGGACTGTAGCATGTTCAGGAATGAATTATGCATGCTGCCAAAGAAACATGATATATTCAGAAATGTTTTTGTCCACCAAATCCTTAATTCTGTAATTTAAACAGTTATTTTCCTTGATGGGGCCAAATGGGCAGGTGTTCAGAGACTGGTAATTAAGAAAACCTGGCATAAATTAGTTTTTTTTTCTCCCAGTTTGCTTGTGTTGATGTGACAGCAAATGGTTAGTATTAGCAGCTATAATATATAAAAATGTACGTGTAGGCATCTGAAGCGTTACTCGATGAAGTAGCCGGCCACATTAGGGTCAGTAGTCAGCTATTTGACTGGCAGCTGGGGCTTAAGGAACAGCCTATAGCTGATGATTTAATATCTGTCACTTACGCTGCATGTTTTCAGTCACAGCATTAACCGACAGCAGCAGGGAGGTGGGCAGTACAGCAACGCTCCACCCCCTGGCAACTACCACCAGGGGAACTACAGCAGGCCCCCCCACAGTGGTGGTGGTCACTTCTCACGTAAGTCCTCTTACACACACACACACAGTCAGGCCTTAGACAAACGCAATCACTGCATCTCCCATTTTAAAAAAATAATACAAGTCTTTACGTGATCAATGCAGGTGTCGAGTAGTAACTATCTGAAATAGAAGATAGAAAAGCTAGCGAAGATGGACAGTAATCTCAGATCTGAAAAGCCGTTTTTTTTAACTTTCTTACTTGCTGCTACATTTCACTTCCTTTGTCCTCGGCTGACATATTGTACCTCTTCTTCTAAGAATAAAAATAACTATATATTATACAATTAAATGGCCCTTTTGTTCAACACTGGGGAGTTGGAATGGCGTAATCTGGAGGGGGCCGTTCTCTCTCGGTCTCCTAGCCCCTAATCAGAGGCTCCTGGTTGTCCCCAGGCCCCGGTCTCAGCCCCATGCTCCTCTGATAGCAGGGCTCTGCTCAACGGTAGTACGCTATACAGGGAATAGTGAGCCATTTGGGACGCCGGCTCAGTTCTCCAATTTGACTTTGATGTTCCCATTTGCAAGTTGATGAATAATCTCATCTGGCTGCTGATAGCTTGTGGGGGAGCAGAGGCTATTCCAGTGGCACTTGATGCAAATAAGGCTTTTGGTTTCTTCGGATTGCGGCAGCCTCCCTTGGCCTCTGCTGTTCATCCCTGATGGTAAACTTGCCAATTAGCAGCGTAGGACGGACTTCATCCTCTTTCTTTCTATATTAGTTATTTTGATTAAGGCAATCAGGGTTAATACGCTGGCCCATCTGTGATTGTGGGCCTGTTTCTCTTCAAATTGTCACTTTATGTAACGGTGGGATTTTTAAATTCATGGCCTTCTAGTCCTGACGATACAACTCGATACAAGGAATAATAAAATGTAACTGCTTAATTTTAGTATACTGTCCCTTTGACGCTTGTCTTGAATAACCAACGACACAAATATTTTTTCAATAACTTTTTTTTTTTTTTGCTGTTTGAAGCTGGTGTACAAAAGACTCCATTTGAACTTAAGAACAGGAAACATGGAGATTGCGCACGTAGAAAACAGATCTGCCTCTTTTTAGTCTTTCAATGAGTGACAGATCTATAACTTGTTTTCAATGAGAATTAAATCCATAACTCACATTTTCTATTTGAATTTGGTCGGATTGCCCCAAAAGTGACATTGCAGCTTTAAGTCAGTAAGAGGGAAAATTACATCAAATAATTGTAAATGTGTGTGTATATATTCCCATTCCATCCATAAGATAATCTAGCCGTTTTAGTCAACCAATTTATAAAAGGATGCACAGATGAACTAGTCTATATATGGTGTGAGACGACATCGGTCCCAACAGCACAATTAGCCAGACAAGTTATTGAGACGAGACTACAAAATGTGACAACTCTGGGACAGTAGGTAGCTCAGCGCTCAAAGGCTTTTGTTGCTGTGAACTGTCTCTCTCAGGGAGGATCCACTAGGTTGTCAGTAATCACCCTGGTCAGGTCGGGGCCTTTTGTGTTGGGTTCGGGGTGGCTCCTGTGTCGCTGTTTACTGATTAGTGGTGCTGGCTGCACTGGGAGACTGCGGGTGGTAATGAGATTGTCGAGTGCTTCTGGACACACTGGCCCCTCTGATAAAAGCCTTCTGGGACGATCCCATTTGATTGGATGTGTGGTAGACTGGAGAGGGTTGAAACCAAAGTTAACTTCCCCTTTCAGCGTGCCACTACCTCCTGCGGTGATGTGTCAACCGGCTGCTTCTGAAACATGCTGCGGGGTTTTGTTGGGCCTAATGAAAACAGCTGCTGTGTAATGACCCAACGGGGAGACACCGCCGGTGGCCATTAGTCTTCTGATGTCCAGTCACGTTGTACTAGCAACTTTGTCACGGCATTATTAGAAGTTGCACTTTTAAGGCATTCTCATGGAATTCAGTTGATTCTAGTTTCAGGCCGAAAGGTCTAGGCATCGAACATTACCAACTGTTGGAAGGAAAAAGGGAGTCGGTTTGAGCTAGTTTTTATCCCTTGGGTTAATACAGGGAATGTGAAGTGTACTGGGGGATTTTAGGCGTAATCGTTTGTTGTCTTTTGTGTCACATGGCTTGGAGCTCTAGAGTTTTAGATCTTTGTTAATTAAGGAGATGGACAGGTGTCTAAATTGTAATTTCCTCCTTTGACTGACTGCCGGTCATCAGGACAGAAGACGGATGACAATGTTACCGGAGTATAATTGGGGCCAGAGTGGGTGGTCCTCAATAAGGTTGTTGGTCCACAAGATTATTAACTGTCAAGATTTACAAGTCCACAGATCCAACCTAATCACTTTGTTTGGACAAACCGTTATGCGTTGTTAGTATGTTTCAATTGTACGTAGTTCTTATCTGTAGAATTTTCAATCACTTGACAAACATCTCTTGTGGTCAATTTTACTCCACCCCGCAAGTCAGGCTAACCAGTCCATATTCTCTTGGCCATCTCAGACCACATTAAACTCTCTCCCCATAACATTGCGCATTGGCCTCAAAGTGAAACTTTCGTTGTGCCAGCCGGCCAAACGCTTATTTCCACAGATATCCTATCCCCTCCTATCAAACATTTTTAACACCAACCTCCAATCCAGGTTTGTAAATGACTGGCTTTTCTTTGCTGAAGTTCTTTTCATTTCACCCCGCCCCCTCTCCTCCCGTCTCAGCCACTCACCAGGCCTGCCCCTATAAACAAACAAGTCCAGGGCTTGCAGCTGGTCATTGCCTTGGCAACAGCGGATCTGGAAGAAGCCGCTCTCGCTACTTTTTAAAAAGTGTGGCTTTGTGAAGGGGCTCGCCGCGATGGAACCAGGGGTACTTGAGTCATCCACAATGCTGCCCGCTGAATGCTTATTTCATTTTGCTGGAGACGAGAAATGCAAATGCAGCATTTTTTTCTCTCTTTCCCCCCCCACCTCAAATCCTATTGTGGTTTAGTGCTTGAATGGACTTAATTTTATCATTGTGACTTTCTTTTGATCTGTTTTTAGATTGAAATCTATGGGTTTCATATTGAGGTTAAGGCTGAAGTGAACTGGGTTAATTAACTTGAATACATTTTTTACACACAGTCTTCTGTATGCTAAACCCGAGTTTCCGTTTTGATTCGCAAACATTGCATGCAACAGATTTAACTTTCACTCGAAGGGATTGCTTTGGAATGGATTCCTTGGAATCTCACTTTGTGTCAAACTAGCATTTTCACTATACAGAAGTCTCCTAGCTGGTTTTATCTATGCAATATGTACTGAGGTGTATAAAAGTGACACTGATGGCAACTCATCAGAACCAAATTCTTAGGTAGGTACACCTTAAGTATTGCTGTTTTTAAAAGGGTGTGTCGCTCTCGATAGGTTAGTAGCGTGTTAGGGACATTGGTTCCCCAGAACCACTTTCTGAATGTCTCTCTTTTGTCACAGATTCCAGGCAGCAGGGTCTTCTAGGGGCACCTCCCCCATTCAACCCTAACCCTGTACAGCAATATCCAAGGTGAGTCTACGGCATTGTCTGCTTTTAATACATAGGCGTGTATTCACAAGGCCTTTCATCCTGGGCAGTGGCATTTATATATACACTTTACAAACTGATGTTGTAGTATTTCTCCAAAGCCCCCACTGCAGCGTAGGAAATTAACCATGGTAGTACTTTTTTTTATTTTATTATTATTACATATGAGGTTTAGTGTAATATACAGTACCAGTCAAAAGTTTGGACACCTACTCAGTCGAGGGTTTTTATTTTTACTTTTTTCTACATTGTAGAATAATGAAGACATCAACTAGGAATAACACACATGGAATCGTGTAGTAACCAAAAAAGTGTTAAACAAATCTAAATATATTTGAGATTCTTCAAAGTAGCCACCCTTTGCCTTAATGACAGCTTTGCACACTTGGCATTCTCAAAACCAGCTTCATGAGGTAGTCACCTGGAATGCATTTCAATTAACAGGTGTGCCTTGTTCAAAGTTAATTTGTGGATTTTCTTTCCTCAATGCGTTTTGAGCCTATCAAGGTATACAGAAGAGAGCCCTATTTGGTAAAAGACCAAGTTCATATTATGGCAAGAACAGCTCAAATAAGCAAAGAGAAACGACAGTCCATCATTAGTTTAAGACCTCAAGGTCAGTCAACTTTGAAAGTTTCTTGAAGTGCAGTCGCAAAAACCATCAAGCGTAATGATGAAACTGGCTTTCATGAGGACCGCCACAGGAAAGTAAGACCCAGAGTTACCTCTGCTGCAGAGGATAAGTTCTTTAGGTACCAGCCTCAGAAATTGCAGCCCAAATAATTAAATGCTTCAGAGTTCAAGTAACAGACATCTCAACCTCGACTGTTCAGAGAAGACTGAATCAGGCCTTTATGGTCGAATTGCTGCAATGAAACCACTACTGAAGGACACCAATAAGAAGAAGAGACTTGCTTGGGCCAAGAAACACGAGCAATGGACATTAGACCGGTGGACATCTGTCCTTTGGTCTGATGAGTCCAAATTAGATTTTTGGTTCCAACTGCCGTGGCTTTGTGACACAGGTGAATGGATGCTCTCCGCACGTATGGTTCCCACTGTGACGCATGGAGGAGGAGGTGCTTTGCTGGTGACGCTCAGTGATTTACTTAGAAATCAAGGCACACTTAACCAGCATGGCTGCCACAGCATTTTGCAGCGATATGCCATCCCATCTGGTTTGCGCTTAGTGGGACTGTCATTTAATTTTACAACAGAACAATGACCCAAAACACACCTCCAGGCTGTGTATAGGCTATTTGACCAAGAAGGAGGGTGATGGAGTGCTGCATGAGATGACCTGGCCTTCACAATCACCTGACCTCATCCCAATTGAGATGGTTTGGGATAAGTTGGACTGCAGAGTGAAGGAAAAGCAGCCAGCATATGTGGGAACTCCTTCAAGACTGTTGGAAAAGCATTCCAGGTGAAGCTGGTTGAGAGAATGCCAAGTGTGCAAAACTGTCAAGGCAAAGGATGGCTACTTTGAAGAATCTAAAATATATTTTGATTTGTTTAACACTTTGTTTTGGTTACTACATGAGTCCAATTGTTTCATAGTTTTGATGTATTCACTATTCTACTTTGTAGAAAATGGTAATAATAAAGAAAAACCCTTGAATGTGTAGGTGTGTCCAAACTTTTGACAGCTACTGTATGTGGTTAGTAGAAAATATTCCAGTGGTTTAGTGGTGACTACGGAGTCACACTTAATGTCCAGTTAGATGACAGGCCTTCCTATATTAGTTGAGCCCACTGGGCTGCACCATGGGGGGGCTTAGAGATGAATTAAGAATTTGGGAGTGCTAAACAAATTTCTCTTGAGGTTTGGCCAACTTAATGAGGCATCACTAATACTGCTCCAGCGGTAACATTTCTGCACCACAGCCACTGTGTCCGCACAGACCCGCCATTGTTTCTGGCTCCAGACCTCTTGAAAGACTAATCAGCTTCTTTGGTTCAACTTTTCAGGCCTACCAGGCCTATTGTGGCTCTCTGTCACCTTAGGTCACTAGTTATTAGTGGGCGAATTGAAAACAGTTTCTTTTAACTACTTATACGAACGGGACCCGAAATGCAACTCATAAGGAACTTTGAGGAGGGATTACAGATTCCAGTGCTCAGTTAAGTCTGGCATTGGGGAAGAATGTGACATGGTTCAATAATGAGGGATGGGCCCCCTCTACGACGGTTTCTACTTTTTCCCTTGGCCTATTGTAGTGAATAAGATGAGACCTTGATGCGGTGGCTTGGCTTATGGATGGACACATTGCTGAGTTGTTATTCATGGAGAGCCACTGTGTGCTCATCACACACAGGAAATGTGGTGTCCTCATTTCAGGGATGAATGCAGTTCATGATTCAAGCCACGTTTAAATGTATGGTTTATTTCACACTCTGGCATGAATTTAATATTCTTATACTCTCAATCATGTGAAATTGGTGGCCCTTTATTTTTTTAAATTCTGTTATGAATTCAATCTCCAGGTCTATACCAATTAGCAGGGATGTTGCTAGGTCACCACGGTCAATTTGAAGGCTGCATCAATAGAACTTGAAACATATATATTTTCTTTTTGCTCCTGGTCAGGTGCTCTGACATATTTAGACTGAGTAAATGGATAGGACAAATGCAGGCCTAAAGCCCAAATTGTCCAGCATGGCAAATGTGTTTTGTAGCTGTCAATTAGGAGGAAAGACTGAACTTTCTTTGGAATTCAATACAAAATCTGATTTGTTTATTTGAGTAGGGCCGGGATGATACCAGGATCGCGACACGGAAACAACACGAAGTGGGTTGAACTTTTGTTGGAAACCAACGTTATGTTGTCATCCAGTCACATGTATTTATTTTCCAAACTATGGAACACCATATTTTACATACAGTAGGTTTTTAAAGGACCAAAGATTTTAGTCTTCGTGTTTTAATTTTTGCCATTGAAAAAATATTGCGATACTGGTTTGTCTCCGGCACTATTCATTAGCTAGATGTTTTAACTTCATGTTGAACGAATCTGCATCGTTTTAGAATCAAAGGCAAATTGGCAGTGATGTAGTTTTAGTAATCTTTTACAACATGGCAGTTAAGAACCGAATTGCAATGTAGGAATACAGTCCATAAATTTTTACAATCCAAAATAACAATTAATTGTAATGTTTGTTCCCCCACAGGCAGCAGTATAGTAGTGGTGGTGGGCACGGCTGGGACCGGTCGATGCAGTCCCAGGGAGCTGCCTACCAGCAGAACCTGCAGAGAGGAGGCCATGGAGGGGGGCAGGGTCAGGGGGGCTACCACCAGCAACGTGGTCAGGATGACCGTAGAGGAGACCGCAGAGACGACCGTGGAGGACAACCGGTAACTACATGACTTTGACCATGTCCACCTGACAAGGAGGACACCTCCAGATAATTTATGCATACTATACTCCACTAATGTCTGCCGTCTTTGCTCTTTATGCTTTTATTTACTGTGCAGCCCTTCTGACCGGTTTGGTCCTTTCTGTGTTTTACAGGGATACAGCTCTGGACGGAGTTACCCCTTGCCACCCCCAGCAAGAAGATACAATTGGAGTTAAATTTAGACTTAGATGGGCAGAAGGCGAATATGATTTTTTATTTTTTTCGCTATATTTGTCTTTCAGGCTGTTTTACTTAAGATGTTTTCTTTTAATAATACCAATAATGTTCTTATGTACTGAATTTTTAAGAGTAATGCCTGTACAACTTGTGAAATACAAGTGAGTCAAGACAATTGTGTCATTGTCAGTTTGTTTGTAACATTGATATTGACCCCTCTAATTTAGATTACCTTCATATTTTATTTCAAATTTTCATAAATAGCCAAATTTAAACTATTCAGCTATTTGCATCACAAACCTTACATTTTTCAAATCATAATTCCTCTATCAATTCTCACAATCGCCATAAGCTTTCTGATGTGAAGCATTCATTGAAAAATGTAAACTAAATATTCCTAAATCATGAACATGGCAAATCTTTAGACAATAGTTTAATTATTTTCGAATGTTTTTTTTTTTTTTTTGTCAATTCAAAATTCCTTAGCAGTTGCTAAGCTCCATAGCGGCTTTGTTTGAGACAAAATTACATAGCCTAATCAAAAAACATATTTCATTTCCTACCGGTTTTAATAAATCAGTCTTTACCAGTTTCACAGGTACAGAAGCCCCTTTATTTAATGCGGACCCTATTATTATAAAGTAGGCAACTTTATCACTAATAGTTAGCATTTTTGCTTGCTTATATTTCAAATGTTCAAATCAAAGAGCCCACGAATAACAAATTATATTTATTGAAAATTTGAAAAAACAATTGAGCTCAGTTGTTACAGTAGTTTGGAAATTCTCGCCTTTCATCTTTGTCTTACATTGTTTGCCCAAATCAGTCGCAGTCCAATTTTAAATATCCTGCAAATAGTCTTGCATTTTAGGACTTTATCATGCAATAGACTACGTGCTTAAATATGTTTACTTAACCAGGCCTGCTTGTAACGGCAAGAAATATTGGAATTTATATTTTTTGACTCTTTTTCGTTCAATAATTGGGTGATAAGAACTAATAACAAATGTAATTGCATTAGGCCAACGTCTTCATCAAAATTGATATGCTTACATGTCAAGCGATTTATTGTTAGTTAAACTGGATTGTGATTTGTTTATATGTATGCTATGCATCAATCACATTTGTAATTTACAAAAAATGATCGAACAAATGTATCGTTTAAAAACAATCACTGTCACATGAAATGTGTTAACTATATATACAGTTCAGGTTCATTAATCGAAATATTACAATACTTTGGCCTGATACCCTCAATGTGTCCTTTTAAAGAATTTAATTCCAACAAATAAAACTTCACCCCCTTAACACCGTCACCGAGTGCTTGGAGTCAAATTTTTATCAAATACTCTTCATCAAAAGTAAAACGCGCACGGTCGACTTTCTTAAAAATAGGTGGTCTATGCACCTCTCAAATGTCAAGGAAGTATGGTGCTTCTGTTGTCCATGTCACCAACGACCACTGTCCTTCCCGATGTTTTTGTTCGTCTTAAAATCCACTTGACGTGTTCTCCAGAATGAAAATATAAAATGGCAGGTTTCTCCCTTTTACCAAGTTCTGCCATAAAGCAGGTTTGAACTGACCATGTTATTGGTGTACTCGATGAGACCCGCGTCAGTCTGAGCCATGTTTATCTGGCTGTGTAGAATAGGGGAACTGGGGGACATTTCCTCCAGTTCTTCGGATGATAACGGATTATTCACCTGCTGGTTATGGTGATTGACCACCGCACTGCCCGATGCCGTCATCGCACCACCGGACACGTTCTGCTGCTGCTGCACCTGCTGATGCCCAGACGTCGGTATGCTTGACCCGTTCTGGCATGGTTTGCCATCCTTCACGAGAACCGGGACTGCTACCCGCCTCGGTGACTGTTGCTGTGGGCACACACTGCCGTTCTCCTGTTGAATCTGCTGGTTCGCTTTGTCCTTTGCTTGGCGTTTCATTTTGTACCTGTGGTTCTGAAACCAAATTTTTACCTGGGTCGGCGTCAGGTGGATCATGCTTGCCAGGTGTTCTCTCTCGGGTGCCGACAGGTATTTCTGCTGCTTAAAGCGCCTCTCCAGCTCGTACACCTGGGCCTGAGAGAACAGCACCCGTCGTTTTCTCCTGGGCGCAGAGTGTAAGGTGACCATGGATTTGGTAGGATCCATCCCTGCCAACGTCCCCATCCCGGTCATGTTCATCCCTGTGGAAGCCCCCATGAATCTAGAAACTTTAATGGAACAGAGTTAAATAAATGAATATTAGACACCGGTTAGAAATATTTGAATTTAATCGTGGTGCGCAATGCAATTCTCCATTTCAAGTTGTGGTATACATTTAAGTTATTCAAAACGAATTGCATTTCTTAAAAGTAACATCATAGGCTACTTGTTCAACTTACTTGTTGGGTAGCGGGGTTCGGTGTTTGCGCTATACCATGCAGTTGCTGCTGCGCCGTTTCTCATTGTGTCTTGGTAAGACGGGAGGTCTCCCATATTCCCGATGCTCCCATTGCAGTAGCCTCCAATGGCACTGGAAAATTGGGAGACGCTGTGTGGCATGTGATAGGTGCTCGCCACCCCGGTGTTATGGCACATGGAATGCTGCTGGATGCCTGGTTGAGACACCTGAGTTTGTCGGTATGCGCCCAGCGAAGACGCGAGGTTCCCTGTACTGTCCATGCCTCCAAACTTTCTGTAGGTCTCCTCGATCGGGCTTAAAATATCTGTCACTGAGAAAGGAGTTGAGTGCTTTGGGCTCAAGGACATGGTTTAGCCCGCAGGTGAATTTGGCTGAACGCGGAACAAGTCCGACCGTAGTGTCTCTATTGCAGGACACCTACAAGAGTACTTGTGAGTCCGTCTGAGATTTCTAATGGGTCGCCTTGGAGAAGGAGGGGAGCCTTGGGCGCTCTTGTCTTGACTCTAGCCAGGCGCCAGGTTTACGACAAACACGAGGGGCGGAGCAACGAGCCAAACAAGCCAACAATGGGCATTGACATTTTAACCGGGTAATTTAGGAACATTTTACTTTTGAGTTAAGATAAGCAAGATGCCATTTAGATGGTTTAAACGTCAACTTAATAAATACCTGTGATATGGAACTAATTCGAAAAGTATATATTTTTTGATTCTTTGGTCGGATTTCAAGTGAGGCAATGGGCTATAGTTTAGGTGCATTCGGGTAAAGCTGTTGCTCCAGCCAAAAAATAAAATAGCAACCTTTTTCTAAACTCGAGAGCTCTTCGAACAGACACGAGAGACCGAATCAGAGACCGAATCAGGCACCACAATGAAGACTTTCTTTCACCATCCAACCTGTCACATTCTGCTCATTTTGCGTTTAAGGGTGTGATTGGAAAAATAAATATAATGACAAATTGGTAGGCTTGCATTACCCCATACAATAACGATCATAAAAATTATATAATTTTTGCTTCTTTACAAAATGTAATCAGACAATACAATGGATTAGTATTCAAATAATACTTTATTCAAGTCATATTTAGATGTGAAAATAACCAACCCCATGTTATTAATCGCGTTTAATGGGTCACTCATTGGAAGACAAAAATTCCACTTTTGCTTACTTGTGCAGTCATCTTGGTACTTTCCAATTGGGCCTATTTAATTGTGGACATGGGAACGGATAGAGTAGCCTATGGCACAATGTCCTACACCGCAAAGATGGCATGGATTCAAATCAATGTTCAGTCCTTGATGTGAACGAGATTCATCAAAGACAATTTAATGTGTATTAAGTCCTTATCTATTTTAAAATCAAAAAGATGGATCACCAGTAGCATGCTAATTGAGTTAATAACTCATTGTTGCCATTTACTTTGATCTATAATGGTCATTTATCTCTGGTAGACCACCGGACAAAGGCTGGTTGAATCAACGTTGCTTCCATGTCATTTAAACAACAAAATGTGTGTGACCTTGAGTGAAGATGGAGAAGTTATTGGACTTCTAAAAAGTTGTCAACATAAGCGAATATTTCTTTTTTTACCGAACTTTTAACCTAAATCCAATGACATGGTGACATTTTGTTGATTTCACATTGAATTAATATAAGTTGACAGCTCAGCCAAAAACGGTCTTTAAACTGACGTCTGTGCCCAGTGAGAAACGAGTTCACCTGCTCATCCAATGCTTCAGAGGTAGGCTATGCGGCCCGTATGCAGGCTAATTTGAACAATTAACAAATGTAGGCCTTACGGTGATTTCGCGATTTAAGTTACTATAAAACTGTCTAAATCATTTTAGGCTAGCTCGAATGTTTGAGAGGTATTAACTTGACAACAGGTGAATTGATTTCCGTGACAAAAGATAATTTCAGTCTGTTTTAAATGAATTATACTTGATATAATTTCTTATCCGTGCAGATAGCGGTAGTCTATATGCTAAAGTCTCTGTGGCAGAAAGAGATGGCAAGACCAGGGAATGACATTTGTGCAGCCCACACACATGTTGAAACATTTATTTTTTTTGAATTTAAGAATTGTTTTGTGAATGAGAATTTTTCAGATTTTAGGCCAAGTATGGTAATCAAATCATATAAAACGTATTTTCTTGATAAATGGCCTTGTCTTGATTCTGTCTGATAGGCGATCTTGCTTAGTCAATATGTAGGTTTAGGCAATTTTTCTGTAGACCACTTTTTAAAATTCTGATTGGCTATAGCCTAATTTATCAACTATTTAATTGGGATACCATTTTGCTCTTTAATTTGTGTTAGGCCTAGGCTACATCAAAGTTTTCAGCCTGGCACAATTGTAGCATCGGCTATAATGCTCATTGTTAAAATATGTTCAGATCGGATAAAATCTTAGCTGTCTGCTTTCCAAAATGCATCTGTTGAATGAGCCATATAATTCATAATAACCGAATTGTATTGTGGTGGATGGCTCTTTTCGGTCTTTTTCCTGGATGTAGCCCCATGCAAATAACCAAACCGCTCAACCTCGTGGACCTTTCAAAGGGTATGGTTATGGGCTCCTGCACTCAAATTTCTTCCATTCCAACTATGTTCCCATTATCATGACTGCATGGGGAAGCATTCGATAACAAAAATAGCAATGACTTCGGTCTTTCTATTGAAACTTGCATGTCTCGGGACCATAAATACAAAGGCCTATATTCACAAAATGTTCTTCGATTTTATGTACACTATCGCTTGTGCTGGTATATAGCATGAAAATGGAATCTTTCCAGCTCGGGTCTGTTGAATTCCAGCTTATTGCAGGTAACTTGTGTTTGTCTTAATGATGTTTTCATTTACTGTAACTTTTGAATGAATACCTGATCAATGTTAATTCAACCGGTAAAATTAGACTCAAATTGTTATGATAGATTGGTGTTCCATAACCTAATCGTTGGTGTAGCTATGGACAACAGGATAATTACGGTGCTTCTTCACATGTTACATCATCATATATATATATATATATATATATATATATATCCTAGGAAGCATAAGACAAACCCAAAATAGGTCAAAATCGTAGCCTATAGGAATGTATTTGCGTGTTATTACATTATTAGGCTACATCATTATAGAAATATACCCCATAGGCTATCTATAGACCTAGAACTTTCGTTGAATAAGTTTCATATTAATAATCAGGTCCAAGTAATGTTCCATTTAGACTACATACTGTTTTGCACGAGCTCGTCAATCCAATATCACTTGTAATCAGATCAACATGTGCACCATAACTGATATAGCACAAAGCACGACAGACATTTTGATTGGGAAAGAACATAGGAGACACTCGAGCACTAATCAGAACAATCACCCTTAATGATATAGGTCTATGTTTGGACGTCAAATCCTATTTTTTGGCTTTCCAGCATTGACCGATTCTCTTGAGGTGACTGTGGCCTTCAGTAACTAACTATAGTGTGAATTCTGAACGATCTTTGAATTGTGTCAACGTTGTGCTATTTACTAGCTCTATAATGTTGCATCACCTCTCTATCCCCCATAAACGCACAGCCTACTTGCATATCAAACATTTCGAGATAATCAACAAAAAACGCACGCAACTCTTTTGAGGTTACATTTGAAAAGATCCCGAACGTCTTGGAGTAGAGGGATGGCATATTTGCTATCAATGGGGCACTTGATGCATTCCGCCATCACTGGCTCAATAACACGAGAGAGATTTGGAGAGGTCAGGAAAGGGGTTCAGCGCTTAGAGTGAGGGCCCGGGTCCTGAACCGTTCCAGCTAACGCACCGGAGATGTAAGTGAAGCAAATGAGCTTGTGTGGAGTCCGTGCTTGTTAACCCAATTCAACAAAATGAAAAGCTATGATCTCAACTTTCATGTCACGGCGAGGGCAACAAGAAAGAAACAAGATGGATGGAAATTATTCACCGGAGTATTTTTGTAGCAAACACTGTTCGACGGTTTCAGAATGTTGGACAATTGTGGTATATTCCTTTCTCAGGCGAAACACTTACAGAAGTGGAATCCCAGCTCTTCGCAAGACAAATGGCAGCTGTATTAAGCTACGGGCCAGTGCTGCAAACTACCAAAGGCATCGAATCGTGTTGCAACAGCGTACCGGACGATGGAAAAGGCCCCCATGACCACAATCAACCTGTAGGCCTGCTCTCTTTGTTTGGGCAATGCCTTATGAACGATTACTTAATTTCAATTAAACCAAAAGCTGTGGGTATTGGCTCAACGGAGGGCCTAGGCTATGTTTGCCGATGACACTGTCTGACAATATTGTAAACAATGACAATATGTTTCAAAAGAGAAGTCACATTTACATATTAAGGTTCCACGGCAGGTGCACCGTTTCTATCGCTTGGAGGTAGGCTAGCCTATAAACCCTATCAAAATAGGTTTTTGAGCATGCACGAGAAAAATCGCGTTGGTGGTCTGGAGAGTGCAGGGGTAGCCTAAATTAATAAATCAAGAATTGGAATATGGATTTATTTGATACAGTGGTGAAATAAGTATAGTCTACTAATCTTCCTTTTGACATTCAGAAGAAACGTCATGGCACGATGAAACGTCAGGCCTAGTCATTGCTTTGCAATCGAATGTAGACTAGCCTGTCACCGAAGAATTATGGATAATAAGGAATTGTTTTAGCTTATTACGTATAAATATATTATCTCATAAACATTTTGTAATATTTTTAATTGATGTAACGGAAGCACTTCGGTAACTTGTAAAGAGCATTTTAAGCATTGCGAAGAAAAAGTTGTATTATAGACACCATTGATGCCTACTGTGCGCCATCTTTTCCAGAAAATTGTATAGGCTGTATACTCACTATATAAAGTACTGGCAGCATAATTACTACTATCCTACTGTAGCAAATAATACTATTATAGACTTATTATTAGAAGTAGATAGCATCTTTTTCTCAAGCTTTCGGCCCAAGGGCGGCTTTAATGGATTGCTTTATTGTATTTAGATTTCGCCAATGTGAATTTCAGATTATTGCACCAAACTGTTTAATCTTCTTTCATGAGTAGCAGAGATGAAGTGATCAACGTGTGTGCCAAGCCTCCTCAGTCAAGACCCTCTCATCCACTCCAGTATTATTTGTATTTTAATTCATGTTTCTTATTTTATAAATTAAATGATGCTTATATGTTTTAAGGGGGACGGGGGCTTTAGCATTGGACCAAGTGTGGATTTATAGTGTATTTATTAAAAGTGCGATTTGATGATATCAGCAGCCGATGTGATCAAATAAATGATCGTACATAGGCCTAATACTTTAGATAGTTGGGAGGTATTTATTCTAGCAGAATAAATATAAATATTTATATATACAGCTTATATATACACCAAGAAATGTCGTGCATTATCAAAACTGAAACTTTACGGTTCTAAGCAAATGTTCTTTGTGCATTTTAACTCTTTTTTTTAATGTAAAAAAGAATAATA
Source organism: Salvelinus fontinalis (assembly GCF_029448725.1). NCBI lineage: Eukaryota > Metazoa > Chordata > Actinopteri > Salmoniformes > Salmonidae > Salvelinus > Salvelinus fontinalis. The sequence goes on along the minus strand of NC_074691.1, from coordinate 7,218,584 downwards.
TTTGGAAGTGAAATTGGTGAAATGCCATAATCTTTTTGTAAACGGGTTTAATCCCCCTTAGTTTATCCTGTCCTTTGTTTTATTGTCGTTATTACAAATCTTGGAAGCGACTGACACGTTCGTCTATCCAGTCGGTTATTTATTTGGGTCTGTTCCTCGAAAAGAGTGCCTTTTGCGTCCCTTTTGATATTTTAAGTAGAAACCATGCACCAATATTTTATTTTAGAAACCTGTTATATTAACTGAAGTCCCATTTAATATAGACCACAGAGCATTTTAATTAATCCGATTTGTTATATGAACAAAGGCTTGCTAAAGTGCCCTCCGTCAACCCTGTGTCACTTCTAGGAAGATTTTAACCCATTTAATCCCCACATTGTAAAGTGTCTCCATCATTGTAAAGCACTAGTTATTTTGTTGCTTTGACAAAGTCATTTCTGAAGATTATTATTTAGGTTATTTCAGATGATCAGTGAGTCATTTAAGTCTGTCCCGCATTTTAAGGTCAACCCTGTAATGTGAACTAAACTCTAGTTTTCAATAATATCCGCTTTAGCCGATATCCGCATAGCTGATGTTGGAGGTGGAACTGCTTTAGAGCAGTCAAATCCCACAAACGGAGATTGCCATTGGCCTCACTGAGTCGCATTAAGAGAAATCTCATGCAGCCTTACTTCCAAATTTGAACACTGGAATGTGAGAAGTCATCTACAACTTGATTAGGATGAAAGAAATCCTCATTATTTTTGTTGAATGATTTTACAATTGGAGCGTAATTTTCTATAGGATAGACTCTTTCTGAACGTCTAACAGTAGTGGGGCAGGTGTGGCTTAGCGAGAATGATCGCTAGAGCAGCTGCTCACCGATTTGATGGCTCCAGCACAGTTCCACCGCTGACATCGCCAAACATCCGCTATGCTAGGTGTCTTCTATCGCAGGTTAACGGTTGATCTGATTGAATCTAGGCCTAATAAAACATGTTTTTTTCAAAAGAAACATTGCACATCTAATAGTGAAATCATAGTGTAAAAGCGGTGAGCTAGTTCTACTATTTTAGGGCCAGACAGGTCACCCGTGAAACAAATCAATGTTAGACGTCCATACACGTCTGAGGACGTCGGGAGATGTCATGGAAACCGTCCACTAGGGGCAACAATGAGCACTGTTACCTTCAAGTAGGTTTTGGTTTTTCTAGGGCGTTGTGGAACGGGGATGACGGACAGGAGTAAGGATCCTCTGATTCCAAAGGTTCCATGTTGGAATCCAGCGATAGAAAGTCGTTTTTAAAATATTTTTGTTTTATCCCAAACCTTAACCCTTACCTTAACCATTCAGAGTTAATGCCTAACCTTAAGAATTCTGAGTTAATGACTAAACTTAACCTTAACTTAACTGTTATGGTCAACCCAGTTACTTTATTTGGCACTTAAAAGGCACTTACTGCAGACATATATATATATAATTTTTTTTACCAAGTTACACTTCTCAAAAGGCACAGGAATAGTGGATCGACCCATTTGTTATTCATCCATATCAAAATCTTCATCCACCTATGATCGCAAAAGAAAAATGAATGTTATAGGGTATTGTATTTGAAATGCACCAGCAATCACTAAATAGCCTAGTAAGCTGTTAGACTAGTCGTACCAATGATGATAATGATGACGATAGGCCCATAGCCTATATACACCTATACTGTGGCTATATAGCCTATCACAAGGCCATCTTTCTCAATGACACACAAATCAATATCAGGTCCAATCATCTAAAGATCACACACGTCAATTTGATGACATTCTATTGGCAAGCTTCTATAGTGACTTCAAAAGGAGGTAATATAGACCAATTTCCAGTTCTGTGTATTTCTCCATATAACCCTCCCCAGATGCTGGATGCCAGACATCCCAGCCCAAATGCACAACAGCTCTTTGATAGTCTATGTTTAGGCTTTTTATTTATTTATTTGACATTTTGAGGCAAAACATCAATACTGGTTTGATAGGGAATGTGGAAATTTCATGTATTCTATACCACTTTCTTTAATGTCTTTGTTAAGCCAATAAATGGTTTATATTATAGAAAATATAAACGTATATGTGCGTATATACTGTATAAAAATGTTCTATTGTGATTCTTTCCCCTATTGCCAAAACAAATTGAGAGCTACTGTAGTGAAATATTTATCCATTCTTATTCCTGCACATGTGGCTAGAAAACATCTGTACAAAACAAAGATCCAATGAATATGAATCTGCTGTCTATAATTAAAGGGCCACTTGGAAAGACATGAATATGCAAAGACATCCACCAACAACAAGGAAGATCTTTGCATTCTGGGAAGAAGACCACTTCGCTGGACATGGCTGATCCTTGCCCTGGTGTATTGTGCATGCACTTGAAATTAACTGTGATTGTGCCTTTGATGTGAGTCATTGTATCATGCTGGCCAATTTAGAGTTTGCAGATACCGGGTGTAATATGACGGCTGTACACTACAGCCTCACACAGCTGAGCCATAGCCCATAGCATACTGTGAGGAGCATAAGAAGAGTCTGTAAGATTTACTTCTGTTCTATGGTAATATGTAAATTAAACTAAAATATAAAAGAAACATACAACAATTTCAAAGATTTTACTGAGTTACGTTTCATATAAATAAATCAGTCAATTGAAATAAATTCATTAGGCCCTGATCTATGGATTCCACATGACCGGGCAGGGTTGCAGGCATGGGTGGGCCTTGTAGGGCATAGAATGACGTTGGAGGCAGCTTATGGTAGAGAAATGAACATTCAATTCTCTGGCAACAGCTCTGGTGTACGTTCCTGCAGTCAGCATGCCAATTGCACGCTCCCTCAAAACTTGAGACATCTGTGTTGTGTGACAAAACTGCACATTTTAGAGTGGCCTTTTATTGTCCCCAACACAAGGTGCATCTGTGTAATGACTATGCTGTTTAATCAGCTTCTTGGTATGCCACACCTGCCAGGTGGATGGATTATCTTGGCAAAAGAGAAATGCTCACTAACAACAATGTAAACAAATTTGTGCACAAATTTTGAGAGAAGTAACTTTTTTGTGCTTATTGAACATTTCTGGGATTTTTTTATTACAGATCATGAAACATGGGATCAATACTTTACATGTTGTGTTTATATTTTTGTTCAGTGTAGGATATACCCATTGACTCTTGAACAATATACCTCATAAATGCCTTATGAGCATAGTACAACTTTATATGCTGATGATGTAATAATTCTGTCACGTTGAATATAATGTAATATGTAATATGTATATAATGTAATGATTACAATGTAATATGTAATACGATGGATATTATCACTATTTCAATCAAGTTATTCAGGCGTAGTACGACTTTCTGCCGCTTGATCTAATACACTGTAATAAAAAGCACAGTCACAAAGTGTCCAACAGCGAGTATAAAGATAAGTGTCACTTTGCAGTGTTGGTATCTCAATTAAATTGATTTTCTCTGGCCAATTCTTTAGAAGTGTACGTCACAATTACATTTAGCAGACCACGTAAACACTCAGGAGAGTGATTGCATTTTCATCTAAATCACCCATATCCCTGTCCCAGATAACTGAAGAAGATTGCCCTCTGCGGATCAGGAGAAATGCAGTATTTGAAATGAGGCATTGGTATGATGAGACGAATCACGTTGTGTGTTCTCTTTTGTGTTAAGGAGACACAGTCATTAGGGTGTGAAAAGACAGTTAAAGCGGATTTCCACCCACCTGGCAGACCAGTTCCCGACAGTTTATCCCTCCTGTGAGAGACATCATTAATTCTCCCGATGTCTATAGGCTGTAATGATTTTAGTTCTTATGTTATATGGAGGATCTCCCAATAGAACCCTTGGCAAATAGACTCTGACCTCTATGTGGTTAATTGCATTCTAAGATCTTCCCTCAATGTGTTTCCCTCAATGTGTTTCCCTCAATGTGTTGTCCCTTGTGTGACTCCCTACGTATTACCATTAGAGTTCCTAGCAGTGAAGCTGTAGGAAAACTAGTACTATTTTGCCCAGGTTCTTCTGCCGTTACTTCCTCACTATAATACAACCTTTTATACTGGGTAAAGAGTGCTCTGACCACAATTGAGCTGAGGTGAAAATGTATATTATGTTCATATTTGAATTCATATTTCATCTCAAATTTCAAAATGCTATTTTGCGAGACCATCCATTCTCACAAACCTGGTGCACGTCTGTGTGGCATTGGCCTACTATGTTTGCTAGACAGATCTCAATTTACCCTCTCCCTTAGATTTCCAGTTTTTCAATTTCTACCTCTTACTCTCTCTCTCTCTCTCTCGGTCCCTCATTCTCTCTCTTCTCCATTTAATCCCCTGCTCTTGTGAAGAGCAATAGGACAAGCAGCTGTGCTCCCGGGGCTCTTGGAAAGGCAGCCACTCAAGCCACTCACAGGAGGGATCCAGACCACCTGCCTCCTGTCCTGGTCAGGCCAGCTCCCAACTCCCAGCCAGGGGAAGATGGGTCTGCCGTTATAGACTCACACTATAGCCGGGGTGGGGGGATGGGGAAGAGTGATCGTCGACCTCTGACCCTCAGTACTCTCCCAGCGCGTCCCGATGAACACCAAAACACAACTCGCAGACTAATCTATGGAATCTATGAACAAACTACATTTTCAGTGCGTGCAAAATAATTGGATCCAACGTCATTGAGTTGTTATGTTGCATCGTGTATTTAACAGGATATATTTCCCTACACCATGTCAAAGAAAGAATAGAAAATACTTTAAGAGGACATTTTGTGTTGAACATGATGACCAAGGGGTCCTACATCTGGGTATATTTAGTCCACAATAAAAGCCTGGCTCTGTTATGTTTTGTTGTTGAGTTCAGCTGCTTCCCCCTCGCACAATCCATTTCATCGCTCAGGTCCGAGGTCAAGACTACGCCACAATGTCTCGCTCCATACAATAGTCAAAATGCATACTTTTTTAGTTTTGTTTACCACAGACATTGTCACTTTCGCATCATGTTACCCCAAGGACAGCTGTGGTTGAGAAGCCTAGTAGCGTACACATGCGTTCTACCCAGGGTACGTCCCAAATGACACACCGTACCCTATGGGCCCTGGTCCAAAAATAGTGCACTATAGATGTGCCGTTTGGGACACCCACCCCTAGTTTGGCTGTGTGCTTGGACTGTGGCGTCGGTCGGATCCCTAGTGAAGAGCTCTTGAGAGTGTGTGGGCGACAAGCAGCCAAGCGAGGCCACGCTTAGACGAGTAGACAAGACTTCCAGAGCGCCACCGTGCTGTGGGTATGACAGAGGTGGAGAGGGCACTGAGTAAACAAGGGAGTGTAGCCATTGTCCAGAGGAGGATGGATGATGACTCACAATGCTCCTTCCAGAGGATCAGGGACCGGTTGCATGAAACACCACAGGTACATTTTCCCCTTATCTTTTCCCTTAAAGTTCCTTAAACGTAAGTAAGTTGCACAAAACATTTTCAGGTGAATTTCCCCCTTAAATTAAGTGGAAAAGTTAAAGGTGCCCGTGAGGTCCCTTAACTGCTTCATTCAGTGTGTATATCAATGTAAACAGCATTTGTGGAATGTTTCTTTCATCTGCCCTGGTTCCCTAAGGAAAACATCAACCAGCTAGCTACTTAGCTAAACAATGGAAGGTGCACAATCCATGGCCACAAAGCTAGCAGGCTTGTTTAAAAAAATATATATATATATTTAACTAGGCAAGTCAGCCAAGAACAAATTCTTATTTACAATGACAGCCTACCCCAGCCAAAACCAGGCCAATTGTGCACAACACTATGGGACTCCCAATCACGGTCGGATGTGATACAGCCTGGATTCAAACCAGGGACTGTAGTGACACGTTGAAGCCACTCGGGAGCATCTAACTACTCTGTAAACTGCTCCGTAAACTAGCTGGATGTGCTAGAAAGTGATAGAAGCAAGTTGATCAAAAACGACAAACCGTCTGAAAGACACAAATTCACATACAGAGGTTGTTACTGCATGTAACAACCCCCCCCCCCCCACAGGTTACAATATCACTAGTAAATGAGAATGAGAACGTTCTTGTTCTCATCCAATAACTTTCGTTGCCCGACTGCTCCCCTCTGTGGACAAACCACTCACGTCACGGCTGTCCCACGTGCCCTTGCTGCCTGTTCTGGACTGAATAAGGTGATTGTTGAGCAAAATGAGAGACACTCTAGTTGAACCATTATTTGTCTATGCCATGAATCAATTAATATTCAAACTCTTAACCTCTAAACATGATAGGATTTAAATAGACATGACACATTTTCTATTCAAATAATCTCATTGATTAAATACCTACACCTGCCTTGTAACACTAACTGAACATAAAAATATTTGTCTACGATGCTCAATGCAAAATAAATAAGTTATAAACTGCTTAAATTAGAAAATACTTGTGATATTGGAACTGGGAGGTGTTTTGGGCTGTCCAGTATACACAGTGGCTATAATACAGATCCTTCTTCATCAAGGTATATACTGTCATCTTGTGGTGAGAAAGTTGTTTGACGCTCAATTGCTGATTGACCCAATAAGGAATGCGAGTAACTTTATAGTTTATGCGCTATAATTTATTATTTATCACTTTAACATTTGCTGGAAGTACACGGTGAGAACAGGTATCCACTGATACTAACACGTGTTTTAGATGACTAGAGTGAGTACAGATATTTTTTGGGAGCAAAGTATTTGGAAAACTGCTTTCAAATATTTAGAGAGAGAGAAATAGAGCGGGCGAACGAGTGAGAAATGGAGAGAAGGCGCGAGGGTTTGCACAGAAAAACCTTAGGATAAGAGCTCCCTGTTTTAATATGTGAATGGGGTGTCTTCGCTCAGAAAGGATACCGCATGAATTTGTAATTATTTTTTTCCCCATTGGGAGGAAACAATGGTATGTTTGAAAGCAGAACAAGTTGCGTTTTATTAGCGATCCCCTTCACGAGGCCAGCTGCCCATATGGAATACAACGTGTCCAACAAGGGTCACAAAAGAGCCAAGTGACAGCCTTTACAAAACCTCAGAGATACTAACTCCTCATCCGTACTCTGAGATGAGCTGACCCAACTGACAGCTGAATAGAAACAAAAACGTCCACAGCTCTCCATCCACCACTGCCACAACATCCCCTCTCTGTTCCATTCTGCATGTGCAAACCCCTAAAGATCCACAGCTGCACTCAATTCTATATTTTGGGGGTTCTTTGTGAATTGATAAGCAATGCTGCTCTGTGAAAAACAGAGTGAGACATTTTTTTAAATTGGTTTATATTGACTATAATTAATTTGTTGTTTTAGCAAATATTGTTCATGAGAACTGAGAAGAAGAAAAAATCTAGCTTAATTGGTCATTTGGTGTACTGTAATAAGCCATGCATGCTTTTCAATTAAGGAAATGTAAGGAAAACATCACAAAAAAAAGTTATATTTGTTGGAGCCCTTTGCATGACTCGTAAAATCCCTTTTTACTTTTGATATGAACGAAATTGTCCAGACTGTGTTTGCAAGATATTCTCTTCAGAGTTGTTTGTTTCCATTTTTGCTTTGTGATCCAACGTAAAACCCTGAACCGAATTAGATACAGGAAGTCATTTAAACAGGTTTTGCTCGATCTTCTACTTTAAAAGGGAACTCGTTTTCATCTAGTTCTGTACATAATGGCATTTATGTATGTAACCATTTTTACGAATAACGAAACATGTATATCCAAGTTTCTGTTCGATTTCCCTTTCTGGGCCGGCATAAAAGTCATTTAATGTAGGTTAAGCCATGAATAATAACCACATCAAACTGACAGAGGTTTATTCACGGCCATAAATATTCAAGATCAATCCACAGTCCACCCAAAAACATAAATTAATTAATAATATGAGCATTTTGCGTACTTTACAACAGAAATAACATTCCTTTATAACATTCATTTGGCAAACATTATAAAAAGAACGGAATTTCAAGAACCCTAACATTGTCCAGACCCATCAGCTCTGATGTGGGTAAAATATAGATCATAATATCAATCCCTTTCTTTCGATTGTATTTTTGTCGAATCAAAGTTATTTGGAGTATCCATCGTCTACCAAGTCCATTGGTACATTTGCGCCATATGATGCACACTGGGCAGCTGTGAGATGGCGTCGGGGCTGTAGTGAGAGCGCATATGCATGTGATGGAGAGAATAGGCGCTATACGCCGACAGAGGTATTCCAGCCCTGAACGAGGCCTCAAGATCCTGAGTTTTGTTAGTGTCACATGGCTTTCCATCCCGAACCAACACCGGAATGGCCACCCGTCTTGGGGACACGAGATGAACCATCTCCATCCCCTTCTCAGCGCGTGCTCTCTTCATTTTATACCGGTGATTCTGGAACCAGATCTTCACCTGGGTCGGTGTCAGTAGTAGTGCATTCGCAAGGCGCTCCCTCTCCGGCGCGGAGAGATATCTCTGTTGTCGGAATCGTCGCTCAAGTTCGTAGGTTTGAGCTTTGGAAAACAGCACTCTCCTTTTCCTCTTCTTTCCCGAGTCGCTGCTGTCACCTGTGGCGTCTCTGTCGATATCTTGGGATTCGTCGGCGGACAGCTCTGGATATTTCGGTTCGTTTCGAGAATCAACTGACAAACCATGCACTGTTTGAAAGGAAACAAAGTGGGTCTGGTTATCAACTAGGGTTGACAACAAACGCTATGAAATGGGGCTACATACATTTCTTAATTTCTGACAACAAATCTTGAACTTATAGCAATTTGTTGAATATAAAAAATATTGAAGAGACTACTAATAATCGAAAAAAATGGCCTATTGGTGACAAAAAGGTAAATATTTTGATCAGGCTCTACGCATAGATAGGCTATTTAAAATTGCATTACGAACGGATAATATTATAAATTCTGATTGGACATGGATAGACTCATATTTTAATGGTAGCCTAATAAGTTAAAACAATACATGTTTAAATGAAATCGTGACGTTTTGCATAACAAACCAAAACATGAATGCAAATGTTTTTAATAATGACATAGGCCTATAACCTAACGGATGAGATATGACTAGAAAGTGGACGAATCAATTAGTTCTATACCTTGATGTTTACGAAACGAACTTTTTTAAGCTACTCACATGAATACTGGATGGTGCTGGAGGAGGCAAGCCATCTTGAGTAGGGATTACCACCACCATCACACAAAAGGCTCTTCTTGTAAGGCACATTTCCAGTGTCTTCAGAAGATGGATTTTGCGTCAAAGTCTCAGTCGTTTCCACCTCGTTCTCATCTTCAGTCTGCTCCGTTTCAGAACCTCCATTGGTGTCGGGGAGATCCAGAAGGTCCTTTACAGAGAAGCCCGTCTTTGTGTTGCTGAACGACATGGTGTGAGAAAGTCTGTGACGCGCACTGTAAACAAGTGTTCGTTTTTTCCCCCCTGCTACTGTTCTGAACCAGTATAACTGACTAAGAGTACAGTATTTATAGATGAGGTTTTAAGATGTTCAGGGTTGTGCCCTTTTGGGTTAAGCTAAACGGAGACTTAGTCGGCATGCAGGAGTTCACCGTTGGCTCGTCGAGAGGACTCCAATGTGCTGGTCATGGAGGAGCGCAGGAGTTGATGGAGAGGAGAGGCTCATGGATAAAGCAGGACTAGGAGCACTGGCATAAAGGAAGCTATCACCAGACGGATTGGTCCATATAATGTTCCTTGAAACACTGAATCTGCATTGGAAAATGAATCGGAATAACGGAGAAAGACTGAACGCGTGTAGGCGGGTCCTTGGAGTCAAGTGGATGAAGAGTGTGGGTGTGAATTTCTCGGGTTCGGGGACATCCGAATCTCTGTCATTGGTTCTTCAGAAATGTGATGACTGGTATTATGGGACAGTTAATCACCGAGATGGGGAGGGACATTTGTGCATGTAAATGACATAGAAACCATTACAATATATTGCTTCAAAGCATCATACAAATACTATTTATTTAAGAGCAAAAACATCCTTTTGAGATGTATTTTATTACCCTAAAGATCGAAATGTGAATTTTGGGGGTGTAATATGGGTAGGCTAATTCATGAAATCCTTTTAGGTCAATATTTTGGTTCAGGCTTAACTCAAGTAGCGCGTAGGGCATCATGAATGAAACATAGCCTTACATAGAATCTTGTTTGCAATTTAAGCGTCTTATCTCTGAAAGGTGTTGATAGGCCATATGCTGTTTTATTTGGATACATTTCAAGCTCTAAGAAAATAATAATGCATTCCGTTTATTGGGACACTGACTAGGCCTATACAGACATTTGTATTAGGCTACACTTGTTCATGTTGTCTTTATCGTCGGTATTACTATGATAATTATTACCATATCATTAGTTCTGCTCACTATTTATCTGTCAGAAATATCTAACTGCACCGGCTGGTCTCATAGATTAGACGTAACATAGCAAACGGAAATCCGGCACACTCAAATTAGTATGATATGTTACGTTTGGTAGTGTTACAGATGGTTACAGATGGTTACTTAAGGCAACAACAAAAGTAGGGTCGTTGGTCAGCGTGGATGGGTGGACGTATAACGCTAACGTAATACATACCATATGATACACAACATATCATACAAAATGGATTGTCTCAGATTAATTTAAAGAATCATATGAAATGCTCTGAGACCAGGTTGCAGCGCAGCCTCCATCCGCCCACGCATCACCTGGGCATATCCATTGCAACACAATATAATACAAGTATATTCCTTGGGAATATTAGCTTACAATTTCTTTATAACAATAACAATTATTTTATTGCAGCAATTGGTAGTGTTTAATTCACGTGGGAAATCGAATGATAAGCTCTTGAGTCAACATAAGACGCTGACTATCATGTTCATATTTTTCTTTTTAGATGTTTTTATTCTCCCCTTCTCTATGCTCCAACGCCCTCATCTCGTATGTGATGTGGTTGACAACGATTCTCGTTCTCAGCGAATCCTCCGGGCGTCCTGGGTGGTCGTACTAAGCAAACACACGTACAAACCGACTGCTAAGCTGCGGACAATGAAGGAAATGTAGACAAATGTCCTGCTTCTTTTGGAAGTTTTTGTGCGGGCTGAGATTTAGCATTTGTTTCGGGGGCAAGAGAATAGATGATTGACGCCCCCCTTACAATGCGCCGTAACTGTTTGGAATAAATCCGCGGTTCCTCCTGGTTGTCATGGTGTTCAACTGCTTTCAATGAACTATCTCTTTATTCACCTCTGACCCCCGCAGCCTCTAACACACACACACACACACACACACACACACACACAACACACACAACACACACAACACACACACACACACACACACACACACACACACACTGTTATTATTATTGTATTAATACTTTGGTAGCACTTGCGCATTTGTTTGACCAGCAAAGCGGTTCTCAAACACATTTCGACAGGGCGAGAGGCTATCGCTTACACGACCACTTCACCGATATTTACATGTTTACTTTCTCACTCACAGTGTACACACCATAGAATTACAATCTCTATGGTACACACTGCTGCCTATATGGCCTAAAGAGTCGAATCACCTCTCATTGTGCCCATGCACGTTCTGCTTGCCTGCTTCTTGAGATATAATCACTCCACGAAGTGTCCTTCCTTCGAATGTACACTGCTTTATTTCCGGACAAATACGACGTTTCTGTAATTGATATATGATTGATTAATGGCTTATTAAAGCACACGTATTCACGAGCCTCGTAGCCCAAAGGCAACGTTTGCCAGAGTGTGAACCTTATTTTGTCGTTATTATCAACACATCGCGATACTACTTGGATTTGGCAACTACAGATCAATGTTCAACATAATCAAGTGGCCTCAGTCCAAGAGAGAGAACTCAGGACATGTCCAAGCAGAAGCTTCTCTGCCTTCTCAAAGGAGCAAACAAAGAAACATTCCACATGTCCATCCCCAGCAGCTTCTCCGATAGAGCGGCGTTGGTTTATTCTAACCTTTAGGGTCCGAGCGCCCCAACAATCCACGACATTGGATACGACAATAGACATAATTCTTAGGGCAAGGGGGGGAAAAAACAATATTATGATCATTCTGGCATTTCTTCATGCAATACTGTATCAATTCAACAGCTAAATTATATGTCAGATATATTCTGACATTAAGGAGTTGTCAGCAGATTAATCAGGCAAAAAGTTGACTTCCTGGCCATATTTTAAATACTTTAGTACCATAGTATTCCAAATGCATTACAAAACCCCTTAGTTCCACCCTATTACAGAATAGGCTACATAGAGAATTGTGAGGCATAAATAATCCCAATATGAATGTAATCGTGACCTTCATATCATGATACATCATAAGGTCCCTGCCAGCCCTAATCATTCTTGATGCAGGCAGATCCCGGTTTTAAAATGAAATCAGCCCAGACAGAGTATTGAGAGAAGAGAACCAGTATGAAGAGGTGCCAGAGTGCAGAGCATCCAGGTGGAGCTGTCCCACTGTTACCACAACGTTGGTAAGTGACACTAAGTGGCAGCATGAGGGAGGAGTAAGCATTTACAACTGCCTGCCCAGTAAGCACATGCAGATAAACACACGCGCACACACGCACACGCGCACCCACACAAAAAAATCCCATCATTGCTCTCACAAGTACTTCTTCGTCTAGAGTGTCACCTACTGGCACTCGCTGACACTGGTTTACATCTACTAGTAGTATTCCCCATCCAACTATGTTCCATTTAAAATGGTCCCTTTAAGTTAGCAGATGGCATCATTTAACTAGACCAGAACATGTTCCACCTGTCAACGTTTCAATCACTCATTTAAAGATGACATTAGATGAAAAGTATATGAGGTCACTGATAAAGTGACCAAATTGGTGACAACATAAGTGCCATCGATAGGAGATGTGTCGGGCATAATAAAAGTCAGCACAGTTGAAATACTAACACTGCACCTGTAATTCAACCTGCCACGTCTGCATAGCATAAAGGTATGCACATGAGCCTCAAATAGCGTGTTCAATCCAAAACAATAGGTCACGCTGCTGGATATGGACTGTAATGTACATATTTGTCCAGATGGTGGCGCCTTTGCCTCAGTAATCAAGCTGACAACAGAGGTTAGAGGCGTTCATCAACAGGAAGAACACGGTTTGCGAAAGACAGCAGTAAATTGCTTTCAGGTTGTGAAAAACAGGTTAAATTCACACAGACAGTATGTGAAATATCCCTGCAATAAGGCGCCAAGTTCCAAATGAACAAACAGAGATTATCAACGGATATGAATTGATTTCGCTCTGCTGTTCCCATACAGGTTCATGTACAGTGCATACACTTTGCTGTATTCGCTTCTGCAGAATATAAAGGTAGGAAAAACCTATAGCTGCTAATAAGTAGACCAAAGTCAGAGGTAAACACCACTGAACTGACAGTGCTTATCACCCGCTGTGAATTCTAGAATTCACTGACTTCTCAGCTTTTTCCCCCATTTCCACCCCTTAGTGGTATGCCTTTCCTCTTTCGAGCAACTCTATAACTACAATACATACATACTAACAGTCATACTGATACAATATATATTTGCCTCGTAAGTATATTTGAATCATCTATAAATATTCAGGATTTGCGGTCAACTGAGTGTGAGAGTGCATTGTCTCTGGCCTGTAGAGTAGGATAGGGCTATACTATACTCACCGCTAACCAGATGTCTCTGACAGTAAGTGTTGACATAATGCATAATGGCCACTATGCAGTTCTACAGGACTGGAGAGACCGCAATGCCGCTGCTCTTGAGAATAGAATCACTTTATTTTTCTTGTAAGGGAACTTATTAAAGAGTCATGTCAAAAGTCAGACCTCCATTATTATGATTAAAATATATATATATTTTAAATGACCTCTTCGCAGTTCCACCCAAAACACATGTGCTTTTGTATTGTACATAGTAGTGCACAGGGACCAGCTAAGGTCATCGTACTGACAGAATAATTACCGTTGCAGAAAAATAGGTAGTCTAAGTGTCACCTACACTGGTTTATAAGGAGTGTGTATCTAAGTGATGATCCAGCAGCATGCAAAATAATTCTGTAATGACAGACTTACATGTCCTCCTTTATCTTCCATTACAGCGTAATTATCTATGTTATTCATATCAATGTAAGAACTATTCTTCAGTGACAACTTTCAAGATTGTGACTTTAATTGTTCCAAACAGGCTCTTTAATGATCAGATGTTACTATATGAGAGAACAACATGGCCATCCAATAATATAAATAGGCGTACAACTCATGTCGGGCTTATTGTGCATATGGATTTAACTGACATCTACAAAAGAGAATCTAACGAGTTGTGAGATTAACAAGGCTGAAGTGTCTGGGCAGCTATAATTTACACTTAGTCTAAAACTAGGCCTAATCTGTATACAGGAAAATGGCCCTGTAGGAACATGGTAACTTAATTTTAATGCAGAATAAAAAGCATTCTCAATGGAGACTCTATTAAAAGTGTTTGTTATTCTTAGTCTAGGATTAGGCTTAATCTATGTCCGGGAAACTGTCCCATAGAGCCTAGACCATCCATAGCATGGGCACCATAGAGAACATATAAATGACTGTGTTCTATATACATGCAATTCTATGATGTGCACAGCCTCATCTGGAGGATGCAGAGAACTGCACAGCCAAGTCCTGGCAGCAGGATGACCCAGTCAGGGGCCCCACAGACAGGCTAATGCAACAGGGAAAACATAAGATGGAGCTCACATCTAACAACAGAATATCCAAAAAGGAAACATTGACTGTCTTTAGTTTTGTAGACTGCATGCAAATTAGTGTAGGATATTTATGGGGAATTGTCAATATTATTGAAATATGTTCTTGAGAAAATAGACTTGAAAAATGAATATCTTGCAGAAGCTAAATTTTTCTACTGAATGCATCACACCTCATCTCCAAACCCATATCAGATCAAGCCAAGGACATGGATGGGCTCTTAATTGTGATCAGCATATCGATTTACAGAGTACTACAACCAAGTCACATGTGCGTGGCAGGCAGCCTAGTGGTATAGCATTGTGCCAGTAAACAAAAGGCCACTAGTTCAAATCGGCCAATCCCAGAACTGACAAGGTGGAAAAATCCCTTAAGCAAGACACAATCTTAGTTTTTCCAGGTTTGCTGTTAATAATGATTGACCATTGCTGTGACCGCACTCTCCAAGGCTGTCTCAGGGAGAGTTGGGATATGTAATAAACACATTTCCAATTCATGCATATACAGTAATACACACTTCCCAGCTAGCACATTTGGTTCCTTGGAAGTTGTTGGAACGTATGTTACTGGTTGTGGGAATGAAACCATTTGTTTCCTGACTGGTAAAACAGATTTTTTTTTACTCTGGTTCCTTGAAAGTTTTCCTGGGAGGTTTTATTAACGCTCTGAGAAAGGAAATTATAAGTTATTTATTTGCATGGGTGGAAGTTTTGGATTTCCATGGTGACATCACCATGCGGTAAATTGGTTAATAGACCAATAACAAAGAGAGTTCTAAACTTTTCTGCCAATAACATCTAGTTTTCAGTTTTCCCCTCCCCACTCAGACCACTCCGAGACACTACTAGTAGAATTCTTGCTTGAGAAATCGTTTTTTGCTAAAAAGCTATTTTTGTCCATTTTAATGGAAATCTATTACAGGAAAGTACTTAATTGTTACCCCGGAAATGATTTGTTATTGATATAAAAACGGTTGTGTTGAGATTTTAGGTGTGTTCAGGTGTGTTGGCCGTGCCCAATAATTGGCCAGACCTGGTTCTCTACTGAATGCATCACACCTCATCTCCAAACCCATATCAGATCAAGCCAAGGACATGGATGGGCTCTTAATTGTGATCAGCATATCGATTTACAGAGTACTACAACCAAGTCACATGTGCGTGGCAGGCAGCCTAGTGGTATAGCGTTGGGCCAGTAAACAAAAGGCCACTAGTTCAAATCAGTCAATCCCAGAACTGACAAGGTGGGAAAATCTGATAAGGTCCTTTGCAGATTGTATTTTCAACCAGCAGCTATCAAGAGATAACACTGATCCATGTTTTCACACTTTTACAGTATTAGTTTCATTAGCTGTTGTAAAATATGATATAAAATACAGAAAAACTGTCAGGATGGTGTATTGGAGGCGAAGTCAAGTGCAGGAGAGCAGATTATAATGAACAGGCACTTTATTTTAGTTCCAAAAAAATGAGAGCACTACATGAAACAAACGCGCTCAAAAAACAGAACATAAATGCAGAGCGCGTAAACTAACACCACCTAACATGAAAACAATTACACACAACACATGATGGGAAACAGAGAGTTAAATACAAGTAGCTTAATGGGGAAATGAAAACCAGGTGTGTATGGAAACAAGACAAGACAAATGGATATACGAAAAATGGAGCGGCGATGGCTAGGAAGCCGGGGACGTCGATTGCCGAACGCCGCCCGAACAAGGAGAGGGGCTGACGTCGGCAGAAGTCGCGACAGTACCCCCCCTTGACGCGCGGCTCCAGCGGCGCGCCGACGTCGGCCTCGAGGACGACCCGGAGGACAAGGCGCAGGGCGATTTGCCCAGCGACGGTGAACTCATGCAGTAGTTCAGGATCCAAAACATCTGCAACCGGAACCCAGCACCTCTCCTCTGGCCTGTACCCCTCCACGAGGTACTGAAGGCCCCCAACCCGACGCCTCGAATCCAGGATGGAACGAATGATGTACGCCGGGGCCCCCTCGATGTCCAAAGGGGGCGGAGTGACCTCCGGCACCTCAGATTCCTGGAGCGGACCAGCCACCACCAGCCTGAGGAGAGACACATGGAACGAGGGCTTAATACGATAATCAGAGGGAAGCTGTAATCTATAACATACCTCGTTCACCCTCCTCAGGACTTTAAATGGCCCCACAAACCGCGTACCCAGCTTCCGGCAGGGCAGGCGGAGGGGCAGGTCGAGAGCCAGACCCGGTCCCCCGGTGCGAACACTGGGGTCTCACTGCGGTGACGGTCTGCGCTGGCTTTCTGGTGACGCGCGGCTCGCTGGAGATGGACACGAGTGGCCTCCCATGTCTCCTCCGCGCGCCTAAACCAGTCGTCCACCGCAGGAGTCTCGGTCTGACCCTGATGCCACGGTGCCAGAACCGGCTGGTACCCCAATACGCACTGAAATGGGGAGAGGTTAGTGGAGGAGTGGCGAAGCGAGTTCTGTGCCATCTCTACCCAGGAAACAAACGCTGCCCACTCCACCGGCCGGTCCTGGAAATAGGACCGCAGAAACCTGCCCACATCCTGGTTGACTCGCTCTACCTGCCCGTTACTCTCGGGGTGAAAACCTGAGGTAAGGCTAATCGAGACCCCCCAGACGTTCCATGAACACCTTCCAAAAACTCTCGATGTGAACTGGGGACCCCGATCAGACACTATATCCTCAGGCACACCGTAGTGCCGGAAGACGTGGGTAAACAGGGCCTCCGCAGTCTGTAGGGCCGTAGGGAGACCAGGTAGAGGGAGGAGACGACAGGACTCCACAACGACCAGGATCGTGGTATTTCCCTGTGAGGGGGAAGATACGTTAGGAAATCCACTGACAGATGTGACGAAGGTCGTTGTGGAACGGGTAAGGGATGTAACTTACCTCTGGGCAGGTGTCTCGGAGTCTTACACTGGGCACACACCGAGCAGGAGGAAACATAAACCCTCACGTCCTTAGCCAAAGTGGGCCACCAGTACTTCCCAGTCAGACAGCGCACCGTCCGACCGATCCCCGGATGACCAGAGGAGGGAGACGTGTGATCCCAAGAGATCAACTGGTCACGGACAGCAGACGGAACGTACACACGCCTAACGGGACACTGGAGGGGAGCGGGCTCTGTACGTAACGCCTGCTCAATGTCTGCATCCAGATCCCACATGACTGGCGCTACCAGGCAGGAGGCCGGGAGTATGGGAGTTTGATCCATGGGCCGCTCCTCTGTGTCATACAGCCGGGACAGTGCGTCTGCCTTTTAATTCTGGGAACTTGGTCTGTAAGACAGGGTAACACAAAACGGGTAAAGAACATTTATTTATTTATTTATTTTATTTTACCGTTATTTTACCAGGTAAGTTGACTGAGAACACATTCTCATTTGCAGCAACGACCTGGGGAATAGTTACAGGGGAGAGGAGGGGGATGAATGAGCCAATTGTAAACTGGGGATTATTAGGTGACCATGATGGTTTGAGGGCCAGATTGGGAATTTAGCCAGGACACCGGGGTTAACACCCCTACTCTTACGATAAGTGCCATGGGATCTTTAATGACCTCAGAGAGTCAGGACACCCGTTTAACGTCCCATCCGAAAGACGGCACCCTACACAGGGCAGTGTCCCCGAACACTGCCCTGGGGCATTGGGATATTTTTTTAGACATGGCCCACCTTTCCTGACGAGAATTCAGTCTCCTCGCTGCCCGGATGTACTCCAGGTTGCGATGGTCAGTCCAGATGAGAAAAGGGTGTTTAGCCCCCTCAAGCCAATGTCTCCACGCTTTCAACGCTTTAACCAACAACTCCTGGTCCCCCACATCATAGTTAAGCTCCGCTGGGCTGAGCTTCTTCGAGAAGAAGGCACAGGGGCGAAGTTTCGGTGGCGTGCCCGAGCGCTGTGAGAGCATGGCTCCTATCCCAGCCTCGGATGCGTCCACCTCCACTATGAATTCCAAAGAGGGATCCGGATGCGCCAGCACTGGAGCCGAAGTAAACAGAGCTCTTAGTTGCCAAAAAGCCCTGTCCGCCTCAGCCGACCACCACAACCTTACAGGACCCCCCTTCAGCAGTGAGGTAATGGGTGCAGCAACCTGGCCAAAACCCCGGATAATTCTCCGGTAGTAATTGGCAAACCCTAAAAATCACTGCACCTCCTTAACCGTGGTGGGAGTCGGCCAATTACACACGGCAGCAATGCGGTCACTCTCCATCTCCACTCCTGATGTGGAAATGCGATATCCTAGGAAGGAGACGACCTGCTGAAAGAACAGGCATTTCTCAGCCTTGACGTACAGGTCATGGTCCAACAGTCGTCCAAGGACCTTGCGCACCAAGGACACATGCCCGGCGCGTGTAGCGGAGTAAATCAGAATGTCTTCGATATACACCACTTCACCCTGCCCGTGCAGGTCCCTGAAAATCTCGTCTACAAATGATTGGAAAACTGATGGAGCATTCATCAACCCGTACGGCATGACTAGGTTCTCATAATGCCCTGTGGTGGTACTAAACACTGTCTTCCACTCGTCTCCCTCCCGGATACGCACCAGGTTATACACAGTCCTGAGATCCAGTTTCGTGAAGAAGCGCGCCCCATGCATTTACTCAATCGCCGTGGCGATAAGTGGTAGCGGGTAACTATACTCCACCGTGATTTTATTGAGACCTACTGAGACCTATTGAGACCTCTATAGTCAATGCACGGGCGTCCATCCTTCTTCTTCACAAAAAAGAAACTCGAGGAGGCAGGTGAAGTAGAGGGCTGAATGTACCCCTGACGCAGGGATTCAGAGACATATGTATCCATAGCCACTGTCTCCGCCTGCGACAGGGGATACACGTGACTCCTGGGAAGCGTAGCGTCTGCCAGGAGATTTATCGCACAATCCCCCCGTCGATGAGGTGGTAATTTATTCGCCTTCTTTTTACAGAAGGCAAGAGCCAAATCGGCATATTCTGGGGGGATGGGCACGGTTAAGGCCTGGTCTGGACTTTCCACCGTGGTAGCACCAACGGAAACCCCTACACACCTCCCTGAGCACTCTCGCGACCACCCCGTGAGAGCCCTCTGTTGCCAGGAAATAGTGGGGTTATGTAGAGCCAACCAAGGAAGGCCTAGTACCACAGGAAACGCAGGAGAGTCAATGAGAAAGAGACTGATTCTCTCCTCATGATTCCCCTGCATAACCATGGCCAAGGAGATGGTGGCCTCCTTGATTAGCCCGGACCCTAATGGTCGACTATCTAGAGTGTGTACCGGGAAGGGTCTAACTATGGGAAAAATAGGGATCCCTAACCTAATGGCTAATGCTCTGTCGATAAAATTCCCAGCTGCGCCTGAATCGACGAGCGCCTTATGCTGGGAATGTGGGGAAAACTCAGGGAAACAAACAGTCACAAACAGTTGATCAACAGAGGACTCTGGATGAGTGTGGTGCAAACTCACCTGAGGTGACGCCAGAGTGCACTGCCTGTTGCATCGACTCCCAGAGGAACCAACACGGCACCGACCGGCAGTGTGTCCTCTGCGGCCACAGATGGCGCACGTGATGGCTCCTCCTCCAGTCTACCTATGAGCAGCCCCTCCTAACTCCATGGGCACCGGAGCAGGAGTGCTGGATGATGGAACTGACAGAGCCCCATCTGAACGTCCACGGGTGACCAGCAGGTTATCCAACCGGATGGACAAATCCACCTGTTGGTCGAAGGAAATGGTGGCATCCCTGCAGGCCAGTTCACGTCGGGCGTCCTCTCGTAGGCTGCATCGATAATGGTCGATGAGGGCCCTGTCGTTCCAGCCTGCTCTGGCGGCCAAAGCCCGAAATTCCAGGGCGAAGTCCTGGGCGCGCCTCGTCCCGTGTCTCAGATGTAAGAGCCTCGCCCCCGCCGCTCTGCTCTCAGGTGGATGGTCGAAGACGGCCCTGAAGCGACGGGTGAACTCCTCGAAGTGGTCTGGCGCCGCGTCTCCTTCTCTCCACACAGCGTTTGCCCACTACAGCGCTCTTCTTGTGAGACAGGAGACGAGGGCGGCCCCTCTCTCCCCTCCTGAGGGAGCTGGGTGCACAGTGGCCAGGTAGAGGTCCAGTTGTAACCAGAATCCCTGGCACTGTGCTGCCGTTCCTTCATACTCTCTAGGAAGGGAGACACGCATCCCACTGGAATTCTCTCCGGATGGAACGGATGAAGACAACCCCGGTTGTGCTGGTCGAGGCATTGACTTCCTGTCTCTCCGAGCGGTCCATGGTCTGGACAACGCGATCCATCATGGCACCAAGATGATGTAACATGGCCGAATGTTCCTGGACGCCCTCCTCGACTCCTCTAACCGGGGTACCTGCTCCTGCTGACTCCATTGAAGGTGTGTAATTCTGTCAGGATGGTGTATTGGAGGCGAAGTCAAGTGCAGGAGAGCAGATTATAACGAAAAGGCGCACTTTTATTATAGTTCCAAGAAACGAGAGCACTACATGAATCAAACGCGCTCAATAAACGGAACATAAAAGTAGAGCGCGTAAACTAACACCACCTAACATGAAAACAATTACACACAAAACATATGATGGGAAACAGAGAGTTAAATACAAGTAGCTTAATGGGGAAATGAAAACCAGGTGTGTATGGAAACAAGACAAGACAAATGGATATACGAAAGATGGAGCGGCGATGGCTAGAAAGCCGGTGACGTCGATTACCGAACGCCGCCCGAACAAGGAGAGGGGTTGACTTCGGCAGAAGTCGTGACAAAAACTGAATTTTGACTGTACTGGGCCTTTTTGGTTGATGCTGAGAACTAAATATTTACAGTACCAGTCAAAGGTTTGGACACATCTACTCATTCAAAGGTTTTTGTTTATTTTTTACTTTTTTCTCCATTTTAGAATTATAGTGACGACATCAAAACTATAAAATAACACATATGGAATCATGTAGTAACCCAAAAAGTGTTAAACAAATACAAAATATTTTTTAAATTCTTCAAAGTAGCAACCCTTTGCCTTGATGACAGCTTTGCACAGTCTTGGCGTTCTCTCAACCAGCTTCATGAGGAATGCTTTTCCAACAGTCTTGAAGGAGCTCCCACATATGCTGAGCACTTGTTGGCTGTTTTTCCTTCACTCTGCGCTCCAACTCATCCCAAACCATCTCAATTGGGTTGAGGTCAGGTGATTGTTGAGGCCATGGCACACAAATCTAAGTAGGAATGAATGAAGACTATATACATATGGACAAGCGATGTCAGAGCGGAACGGACTAACATACAGTAGAATAGTATAGAAAACAGTATTTACACATGAGATGAGTAATGCCAGGTATGTAAACATTAAGTGACTAAGATACCGTAGAATAGTATAGAATACAGTATAATCATATGAGATGAGTAATGCAAGATATGTAAACATTATTAAGTGACTAAGATACCGTAGAATAGTATAGAAAACAGTATATGCATATGAGATTTGTAATGCCAGATATGTAAACATTATTAAAGTGACTAGTGTTCCATTCCTTGAAGTGGCCAGTGACTCCTAGTCTGTGCCTATAGGCAGCAGGCTCTAATGTGCTAGTGATGGCTGTTTAACAATCCTGATGGCCTTGAGATAGAAGCTATTTTTCAGTCTCTCGGTCCCAGCTTTGATGCACCTGTACTGACCTCGCCTTTTGGATGATAGCGGGGTGAACAGGCCGTGGCTCAGGTGGTTGATGTCCTTGATGATCTTTTTGGCATTCCTGTGACATCGAGTGCTGTAGGTGTCCTGGAGGGTGGGTAGTTTGCCCCAACTAAATATTTACAGTACCAGTCAAAAGTTTGGACACATCTACTCATTCAAGGGTTTTTGTTTATTTTTTACTGTTTTCTCCATTTTAGAATTATAGTGACGACATCAAAACTATAAAATAACACATATTATATCACGGTAATGTGTTGGGCAGACCGCACCACCCTCTGGAGAGCCTTCCGGTTGCGGGCGGTGCAGTTGCCGTACCAGGCAGTGACACAGCCTGACAGGATGCTTTCAATTGTGCATCTGTAAATATTTGTGATGGTTTTAGGTGACAAGCCGCATTTCTTTAGCCTGCTGAGGTTGAAGAGGCTATGTTGTGCCTTCTTCACCACACTGTCTGTGTGGGTGGTCCATTTCAGTTTGTCAGTGATGTGTACGCCAAGGAACTTGAAGCTATCCACCTTCTCCACTGCTGTCCAGTCGATGTAGATAGTGGGGCGCACCCTCTGCTGTTTCCTGAAGTCCACGATCATCTCCTTTGTTTTGTTGACATTGAGTGAGAGGTTGTTTTCCAGGCACCACACTCCCAGGGCCCTCACCTCCTCCCTGTAGGCTGTCTTGTCATCGTTGGTAATCAAGCCTACTAGTTGTGTCGTCTGCAAACTTGATGATTGAGTTGGCGGCTTGCTTGGCCATGCAGTCATGGGTGAACAGGGAGTACAAGAGGGGAAAGTGGAGGTGTTGTTTCCTACCTTCACTACCTGGGGGCGGCCCGTCAGGAAGTCCAGGACCCAGTTGCACAGGGTGGGGTTCAGACCCAGGGCCCCGAGCTTAATGATGAGCTTGGAGGGTACTATGGTGTTGAATGCTGAGCTATAGACAATAAACAGCATTCTTACATAGGTATTCCTCTTGTCCAGATGGGATAGGCCAGTTTGCAGAGTGATGGCTATTCCATCATCTGTGGATATATTCGGGCGGTAAGCAAATTGAAGTGGGTCCAGGGTGGCAGGTAAGGTAGAAGTGATATGATCCTTGACTAGTCTCTCAAAGCACTTCATGATGACAGATGTGAGTGCTACGGGACGATTGTCATTAAGTTCAGTTACCTTTGCCTTCTTGGGTACAGGAACAATGGTGGCCATCTTGAAGCATGTGGGGACAGCAGACTGGGATAGGGAGAGATTGAATATGCCCGTAAATACACCAGTCAGCTGGTCTGCGCATGCTCTGAGGACGCGGCTAGGGATGCCGTAAACTTCAAAGTGTTTATTTTCAAATGATACCAAGAAAATGCATATCCTTGCTCCAGGGCCTGAGCTACAGGCAGTTAGATTTGGGTATGTGATTTTAGGTGAAAATTGAAAAAAGGGGCGGATCCTTAAGAGGTTTAAACACCCACCCGCTTAACCTGGAAGCCAGCCGCACCAATGTGTCGGAGGAAAACACTGTTCACCTGTCGACCTAGGACAACCTGCAGGAGCCCGGCCCGCCACAAGGAGTCGCTAGAGCTCAATGAGCCAAGTAAAGCCTCCCAGGCCAAACCCTCCCTAACCCGAACAATGCTGGGCCAATTGTGCGCCGCCGTATGGGACTCCTGATCATGGCCTGTTGTGATACAGTCCGGGATCGAACCCAGGTCTGTAGTGATGCTCTAGCACTGCAATGCAGTGCCTTAGACCACTGCGCCCCCTGGGAGGACCAAAAATGTTGTTTCTTAACGGTCTTGGAACAATTTGAGAACCTGACTTTAAATAGAACTATGAAGAAGCCAGTAAGAAACGTTATGCTGAAGTACTGAAATTTCCACAGTAGAACGTTGTTTCTTAACTATTTGAGAACATTCCCAATGTCAAACCAGTTGGAGAACATTCCCAGAACATTCCCAAAATTGAAATGAAATGTATCCATGTTTGAACTTTTAGGAAATGTTCTGTTGGAAGTATTAACAATGTAATTTTTTTGTCAAGTTCCTTAAATGTGCTCAGAATGTCCCAAAGCCAAGTTACTATTCTGCACCATTCCCACAAAGTTGTGGAAAGGTTTTGTATGCAAAATAACTATAGGACCACCACGTTCTCACCAAGCTCTATGGTTCTCACAACGTTATGTGCTAGCTGGGTTGTAAGCCTACATGTATGAAATAAGACAAATATTATCACCCACCGATTATTAAATCACAAAACCAGGTGTGTCTTTCTATAAACTATGTGCAATAAAATTCTTATCAAAAAAATCTGTTGTGCACGTGCAGGTGTGGATATGCACTGTAGTCTATACTATTTTCAGTGACACCTTGCCTTGCACGAGCCTTGTCTTGATCAAGTCCTCTGACTGAACGATGAGATCTTTAACCTCACAAACATTCAATCAAAAAAGAAAACACAGAAATGTTCTCAGTAACATGAAGAAAGAAAGAAAATTTCAACAATATTCTACCAGCTTAATAACGGGTATAAACCTATACTTTCAGGGGTAATCACTTAAATAAATAAGTAGCCACCTCGCAGTACTCCGATGGTAAAAGCCTATCTAACAAAACAACAACAACAAAAGTTTCATCTTTTTAATTTTCATGGAAACATATCAATGCAGATCATTTGTAATCAATTTGAATGAATATGTCAAACAACATACATGTAGTGAGTAAAACAACGCCTTCTTGCTGAAATTATGGCTATAACGAAAGAAATGCTTCATTTGTTTATAGGCAAACAAGAAATAGCGTGGACCAATACACTATTAACATAGTTCTTCAGAGAAAAAGAGTGGCAAAAACCAAAATACACAGTATGCCTGCATGCCAAATATGTATAATGCAACCACTGTAATGAGCTGTACAGCAATCAGAAAGTATTCACACCCTTTGACCTTCTACACATTTTGCTGTTTGACAGCCTGCATTTAAAATTGATTACATTGAAAAAAGAAATTGTCACTGGCCTACACTCAATACCCCATAATATCAAAGTGGAATTATGTTTTTCGAAATGTTTACATATTAATTACAAATGAAAAACTAAAATGTCTTGAGTCAATAAGTATTCAACCCCTTTATTATGACAAGCCTAAAGAAGTTCAGGAGTAAAAATGTGCTTAACAAGTCACATAATAAGTTGCATGGACTCACTCTGTGTGCAATAATAGTGTTAACATGATTTAATTAATAACTACCTCATCTCGGTACCCCACACATACAAGTATATGTAAGTTCCCTCAATCAAGCAGTGAATTTCCAACAGAGATTCAACCACAGAGACCAGGGAGCTTTTCCAATGCCTCGAAATAGAAGGGCACCTATTGGTAGATGGGTAAAAAAAACAGACATTGAATATTGCTTTGAGCATGGTGAAGTTATTAATTAAACTTTAGATGTTGTATCAGTACACCCAGTCACTACAAAGTTACAGGCGTCCTTCCCAACTCAGTTGCCAGAGAGGAAGGAAACCGCTCAGTGATTTCACCATGAGGCCAATCGTGACTTTAAAACAGCTACAGAGTTCAATGGAGGATAGGTTACTCCACAATACTAACCTGACTGACAGAGTGAAAAGAAGGAAGCCTGTACAGAATAAAAATATTCAAAACATGCATCCTGTTTGTAACAAGGCCCTAAAGTAATAAAATAATTTGCAAAGCAATTCACGTTTTGTCCTGAAAACAAACTGTTATGTTTGGGGCAAATCCAATACAACACATTACTGAGTACCACTCTACATATTTTAAAACATGATGGTGGCTGCATCATGTTATGGGTATGTTTGCAATCGTTAAGGACTGTGGAGTATTTCAGGATAAAAAAGAAATGGAATGGAGCTAAGCACAGGCAAAATTCTAGAGGAAAACCGGGTTCAGTCTGCTTTCCACCAGACATTGGGAGATAACTTCACTTTTCAGCAGGACAATAACCTAAAGCACAAGGCCAAATCTACACTGGAGTTGCTTACCAAGAAGACAGTAAATGTTCCTGAGTGGCCGAGTTACAGCTTTGACTTAATTATACTTGACAATCTATGGCAAGACCTGAAAATGGTAGTCCAGCAATGATCAACAACCAATTTTAACAGAGGTTGAATAATTATGAAAATAATAAATGGGCAAATGTTGCACAATCCAGGTGAGAAAAGCTCTCAGAGACTTACAAAAGACTCACAGATGTAATTGCTGCCAAATGTATTCACACCCTTATTGACTCAAGGGTGTGAATACGTATATAAATTAAATATTTCTTATATTTTCAATAAATTTGAAAAAAAGGTTAAAAAATGTTTTCACTTTGTCATTATGGGGTATTGTGTGTAGATACGTGAGAGGAAAACTAATATTTAATCGATTTTGAATTCAGGCTGCAACACAACAAAATATGTAATAAGTCAAGGGGTATGAATACTTTCTGAGCTTTAAAAAGAGACTCTTAAAGTAAAAAAATGACAGATGTTTGGTCAACTTCTGTGAATTTAAAAACTTCTAAATAATTTGAATTATTTTGTTGGTGTGAGGAGTACATTCTTCGTAAGCCAACATGTGTCTGATAGGTATAGACCTATCATAATCAATAGCTATACAATTTGTTTGGAAAATGAAAGGGTCCAACGTCATTAAGCATGCAATCAATAGTCTTTAAATACTACAGAAACTAAAAGCCTCTGCATGAAAATAATCCATCAGCCGTGCCGTCAATTTATCAGCTAGCCTTAGCCATGGGTAACCGACGTAATCATCACTCCCTTAATCAAGCACACCAGGGATCCCTCAAAATGCATTGTTAGAAATGGTTTGTATTCTATTAAACTGTAAATATTATGAATTGAGTATGGTTTCCATATGGCCATTGTGCACATGCAGATTAAATTGTTTGCAATAATGGTAGAGTAGGTATATTCAAGCAAAAGTGGCAGATTTTCGGTGGTTTTAGCACATGTCTATATAGGTTCATGCCTTCCAGTCCACGTTTCAATGACTGCAGGTAACTATTCGGATGGATAACAATGCGAATACCCTTGTAAATTAACGTTATTTTGCAAACCTATATCACGGCCGAAAACGTGCACATCAGCATCAATCCGTAAATGCATTAAAAATAACATTTCCTAATGGCAAGTTAATTCTAGACATTATTAATAAAATATATTTAAACAGAGACATCTTTGTCATGGAGAATAGCTTTCGTTAGATTTTAATTTCCAAGCGCATGTTTGTTCCGATTACCAAGAGTTCTCGTCGGTGTGACAAAGGCCCTCTTGACAGAAGTTCAACTCCAAAACCCGGAAAAGATTGGGTGAAGTAGCCTGGGCTAACACACGCGAAGGAGGAGACCAATGAAATGGGGAAGGAGTCTTGAGCGCAGCCAACGAGATTGACGTAATGGACGCGTCAAATGAATCTCCGCACACTTGAGCCTTCGGGATGGACAAATGTTCCCTTATGGGACAAAAAGCACTTCAGTACCTTTGCCCAAACTCGCCGTCTTCGATCATTTTACCAGAAATGAAAGGGCAGCGCTAAAGGAAAAACGCACAGCAAAACCATTTTCCTCATCTCATGTGCAGAGGGGAGAGACCGCACTTTTCGGCCATTCTTAAACTGCGAAAGGACAACATCTCACACCAAAGGCAATGGGTAAGCTCTCCCTACTGGGGACACACTGGTTGAATCAACATAGTTTACACGTCATTTCAATGGAATTACGTTGAACCAACGCGGAAAAGACGTTGAATTGAGTTCGTTGCACAGTGGGCCGTGATTCATTTGGCATGGACTCATCAAGAGAAAATATTTGCATAAAAAGAGATTTAGAGGTTTTACCATTATATTGCACTATCCTATTCTCAAATGCGTCCATCCATGTATCATTCCAATGTCTCTGTTTCCATTTATTTTTAACCTACATTTGGATTGAGCTGCTTTCCAAAGTTTGAGATCATTATAGGTTATTGGACATTGTATTTCAAGGCCATAATAATACTAATGATATAGGTTAGATCGAGGATATGGAATGGTGCTTTGGAAACGTGAGTGCGCGCTCTGCAATAAGCTATAAGCTACAGGCTATTGTGGTTATGCTATTTGTTTAAAACACGGTTACATTGATCTGTCGAGGCTATGCACCTCAATGCAATTCCTTATTTGTTTCTTGCAGATCAAACATATGGAGAAGTGAACCAGCTTGGCGGGGTATTTGTCAACGGACGACCACTTCCAAATTCGATTCGGATCAGAATCGTGGAATTAGCTCAACTTGGAATACGACCGTGTGACATCAGTAGGCAGCTTCGAGTCTCCCATGGCTGTGTGAGCAAGATACTAGCGAGATACAACGAGACGGGTTCGATACTGCCCGGTGCCATAGGAGGAAGTAAACCCCGGGTCACAACACCCAACGTGGTGAAAAGTATAAGGGATTACAAACAAGGAGACCCTGGAATATTTGCTTGGGAGATCAGGGACAGGCTTCTTACAGATGCCGTGTGTGATAAGTATAACGTTCCCTCCGTCAGCTCCATAAGCCGTATTTTACGCAACAAAATAGGAAATCTTTCCCAGCCGGGACAATATGAGAACAGCAAGCCAATCCATCCTCAGCTCTCCTACAACCACATGTACCCGTACTCATACCCCAGCGCAATGTCACCCACTGGGACAAAAATTGGCAGCGGTCCCGGTATACCGGTCACGCCGGGCCATGTCAGCCTCTCCCGCCATGGTTGGCCTTCCGTGCACACAGTCAGCAACATTTTGGGCATCCGAGCCTTCATGGACCCTGCAGGTTGGTGGTCAAATTGAATTTGACTCTTGTAACTCGGTTGATTATTCAGAAACTGCATTACTGAGTGCATACATACACACTTCTCAAATTGGAAATATTTCCAGGTGCATTATAGTGCAATATCTACGAATCGGTGTCTCTTGTCAATCAAACAGATATTTCATACAATTCCATATGAATGAGAAACAACGTAAAACAACCAACTTATATTTAACGACATAGATTGATAAATAAAATAACATTTTAGGTTTAACTGTAAAATAGTGAAACGGTATTATGGGGCTAATAGGCTAGGCCTAAAATAGCCCTATACGTTAGTCATACAACGAAAGTTAATTTAAAAATAAATGGAGCCAAATTACACATCTGATATAAATATGGACGCCAAATCCTCTTGAAATGTGTCAATGGTCAAATAAGGCTAGCCTATCGGTGTGAGGACTACTTTGTGGTTTGGCTATTAGTAGGTCTACTCATAGTTCTACATCGAACCCGTAGCCCATTGTGAACGTTAATTGAACGTCTTATTTTATTTGAGATATATCATTGTTTCCCTTCACAATATAGCGTTATAATCGCATGTAATCGGGCCTCTGTAAATGGAAGAGGCAAACGCTATAGGTGTCAAATAAAGAAGAATGTTTAAAATATAAAATGTTGTTCTAAATTTTCATGATAGATCTTACAAAAAAATGGCATGGAACACATTGTGGCCACAAACATTCGATCTGATTTTAGAAAATAAAGATTTGGCTGAAGTGTGTGTTTAACGAAGAATTTCCACACGAATTTACCTAAATCAAAAAACTATGTTTATCATAGCATGGCTTTGTGCAAGGGGAATGTTGTCCTCAGTAGAGGTATATCCGAAAATATCGATACAAATCGAATAAAAACCTAAAATGGTTTGTAGACTTAATAATGTTATATTCTACACTGAAACATTTCCCACAGCCATCGCTGGAACGGAGGGGTACCCATCAAAAATGGAGGAGTGGGCGAGCGTAAACAGAGCGACGTTTTCCTCTGCCCATGGTGTCAACGGAATAGAGAAATCCTCCCTAGAGGCAGACCACAAGTTTCCTCAGGTACATTTATGAATCAAATACGCAAACAATACACAAACAACGAATGTGTTCATAGTTTGATCAGAAATCCGTTTCCACTACATGTCCACTGTATATACAATGCATGCATAAACGTGTTTGGGGGCGGATTTGCTTCTCTGTGCTTAAAATGCATTCTTTTCTTATTTTCCTTTCCAGTCTTCTTCAAACCTATCTAGTTATGTCCCTGCTTGTGCCTACTCTCCCCCAAACCAATACGGGGTGTATGGTGGACCAGCAGGTAACTATATGACAACTGGACACCACTGGCAGTCTCAAAGCACGAGCCTTGCCCACCCCAACAGCGAAGCAACGATGCAAGGTGGAGACCTCCACATGGCGATGTCCTTCAAACACTCAGCACGAGAAGGTAAACCATGCAGTCTGTGTACTTAGCTATACGTTTTTACATTTCAAATGCGCAGGTGATATTTCAATGCAGAACAATGGCAGGCACGGCTTAAGGCAGCTGTCAATCAAACACCAGCAATTTGTATATGCACTCGTCAAACAAAAAAGATTAGGGCTTGTGGGTCGAAAGCTAACGACCCATCAGTAGGTGTCCAATTTGGGGGTCTAGGAAGACAACAGTTGACGTTTAGAGAATGTCTGAACAGAGGAGGCGCTGCGTTGTGCGACTCATAAGGAAACCATAAAGTCCTCTGAGAGAAGGCATTGGAAGTGTAGGCTACTTTATTTACTGTGCAAGTCGTTTTGGCCTATGGGTATAACACAGCAGTACCCACTCAGGTGATGACTGTAGGCCTATAGGGGATCTTGAAGAACCCATGAATAATATTTGAATAGGCCTATATGATTACTATAACGACTTCGACCTTATTCTTCAAACGGTTCAGGCCTACATATTCTTAAAAATATAAAGTTGCAATTATGATGTTCAAATTATGTTTATTCAATTTGCGAAGAAAAGTTAGGCTGCATTATGTTCTTATTTTCAAGCTTTTAGTGCGTTTGCTTTTTAATGACGAGTAGGTCGATTCGGGAATGTTTTTCTTTTTACAGATACAAATGTCGTTAATATAAATGACATTAGCGTTGTCAATTCATTCATTCGACTTATTAAAAAAAATAAAAAATACGTCATGAAGAGATAGCCTGATAAGCTAATTAATGTTACACCAATGAGCACCATTCTACATTAAATAGTTGATTAGGTCTACATGATCCATACCCTGTTGGAAAATCGATAGTGCTGTTTATCCAACCATTTTGATGTCAGTAGCTTGGCCTATGTCCCTATAATATTTTGGTGTGAAGAAATGTTGCTACATATGCTGAACAAAAGTATAAAAGCAACATGCAACAATTTCAAATATTACGTTTTTCCCCACAAAAGATTGCTTTATTAAAGTTTCATCACCTGTCCTGGTGGGTGGTCTCAGACGATCCCGCAGGTGAAGAAGCCTGGTGTGGAGGTCCCGGGGCTGGCGTGGATACACGTGGTCTGCGGTTGTGAGGCGGATTGGACATACTGCCAAATTCTAGAAAACGAGGTGGCTTATGGTAGAAAGATGAACCTTCAATTCTCTGGCAACGGCTCTGGTGGACATTCCTGTAGTCAGTATGCCAATTTCACACTCCCTCAAAACTTGAGACATCTGTGGCATTGTGATGTGTGACAAAACTGCACATCTTAGAGTGGTATTTTATTGTTTCTGGCATAAGGTGCACCTTTGTAAGGATCATGCTGTTTAATCAGTTTCTTGATATGCCACACCTGTCAGGTGGATGGATTATCTTGGGAAATGAGAAATACTCACTAACAGGGATGTAAACAAATTTGCACACAACATTTGAGAGAAATAAGCTTTTTGTGCATATGGAACGTTTCTAGGATATTTTATTTCAGCTCATGGGACCAACACTTTACATGCTGCGTTTGTATTTGTGTTCTGTAGTATGTTAGGTCTACAATACAATGGACACATATGATTCCATAACCATTTGATAGGCTACTATTGACAGCCCAATAACCTTGATCTATGTCAGATGAGACATCAGAGACTCCTCTGTCTAGATATCTCAATAATTAAAACGGCCAGACATGCCATATCTTTTGCTGCAGTCGTGGTGAGGTATGGTATGGCGTTGTCTTTTGAGATTGTATTGCGATATCTGCTCTTCTTGCCACGTCTTTGGGGCCTACAGCTAACACGCGTTTGTGTTCTCACTGGTCTGATGATGGATAGAATTACGATTTATTTGTTCCATTGAACGTATCTCTTGTTTGTTTTTCACAGGAGACAGAAAACTTCCCAGTCCCTTGAGCAAGCACCAGCACGAGGCGTTGAGCGTACACGGACTATCTCTCCCGACCTCCGCTTCATAACACAACGAAACCAACGGACAGTCAAGATCACAGGCAATGTAGCCTAAAGAAAATGCGTAAAATTAAAAGATTTAAAAAAATGCATAATCCACTAGTAAGTGACGAACCTACATTTTCAACGTCATTCCGTGTAATTGCATTGCATGCCAATAGGCTAGAAATCTAAAATAATCGAATGTCGACATGAATGATGGTACAGTCTTGTTTCACCTGCACCAATGCAGCGGTGGTGTGTTGATTAGGACATCATTATTACATATTTAAAATTCCACTCATTCAAAACTCATCCCAAATCGAAATTGTGTAAAACGAATGATGTAGCCAGCCTAGCAGTCTTGACAGTTCCAACGCATTGTTTCTCGCAACAGATGGTAATCCTGCATGCTCTCTGGGTTCAGACAATCGTGCACAATCTCTATTTGTTAGGCCTATGTCCGGAAAGGGACAATTCAAAATGTTATTAACAATATCATGTAGGCCTATTTGTAATTTTGTAAATTATATCTACAGAAGCTGTATTATATATTTTTATAGCCTAACTGTGCGTAATAAAGGCATGCTAAACGGGAAATGCCTCGTTCATATCTTTTGGATTTGCCTAATTCCTGCAGTTTATGTTGTTGGCTCCTGGTAAAATTAAAATGATGCATTTGCAGTTGGTAAAATAACTTCGAGGTAAGGATTCAGTATAACCGTTTTTTCCCCTGATGTGTCACTCACCATGCCTCCCTTCAATTTCGTGCAAACCAAGCTTTTCTGGAGTTAATGATGCTTCGCACTTTTCGGCGCCTTGCAAGATGGTATCTGTAGGCCGACACCTTTGGCCGGATGCCACCGTCAGGCTTGCCCCCCCCACCCCATCTGGGTAAGGAGGCTGGTCGCAATAGCTACCCAACAATCAGTACACCAACACGCCCTTATTTGATATAGGCTCCAGACCATGACAAAAATCATACAATGACGCATCTATTGGATAGCCAATTCCAAGTCAAACACGAAACACCCGATAATCCAACATACAGTATCAGAACCGACTGTACACAAACCTCTGGAGCCCCTGATCAATTCAAACATCACGCAGAAATGCAGGTCATGCGTCCGCAACTGCGGTTACGCACCGTTTGCATCAGTAATCATAGAAGGATACAAGACAGACGTGTTGTAAAGCGAACGCTAATAATGCTATGCCGGGAGGAGCATTAACGACGTTTAAAAGTGATATGTTGTAAATGTACCTCCATTTGGGACTGCGTATCGTGTTGATCTTCAGACAAACATTCGAGCTTGGGTTTGATCAATTGTTGACCGTGAGCAAGCTATGACTGATCGATTAAACCAGACTGCCCACATTCACAGCTACATTTTCCCTCTATGCACATTTGTTTTTGCTAATTGTTTATTTCAGTTTACAGTTTACGTCTGTTCAACTGAATTCTGATCGAATGGGTATTCGCCCATCCAAACCGTGTGAGCTATAGGTTGCCTTGGAAGTGGAATACACAGAGAGATCATATGCCTAATCGAAATTAGATTAATATAAGATTATATTTATTATATTATACTAGTATGAATGATAGGCTACCTTGGACAGAATATATTTTGATATGTAGTAAATTGAAATGAATCCAACTCAAAGCCTTCTTGAAATACTACAAGGCTACTGTAATTTATTCTCACTACAATAAGGTATTATGAATATAAACACGAACATGAATGTACAGTATGTATTAAGATAATGCTTATATGTTGATATTTCTGTATTAATGTTATAATCTATATTATAAAATGCGTGGTTCGAGCCTTGAATGCTGATTGGCTAAAAGCCGTGTTATATCAGACTATATACCACGGGTATGACAAAACGTTTATTTTTACTCTTCTAATTATGTTGGAAGACAGTTTATAATAGCAATAAGGCATCTCAGAGGTTTGTGGTATTTGGGCAATATACCACACACTCTCGGGCCTTATTGCTTAAATATTTTTATTCATTATTATCATTATTATATATATATTTTTTTTTTCTTATTTAAGGATAGCCTATACGTGATTCCCTGCATTCTAGAATGACCTAATACATAAATTCAGAATACCTATAAGAAATTGTCATTACATATTTAAAAATATTATTATTATTATTATAGAAAATTATTGTACAACGCTAAACAGATATTCATTATTATCTGGTTATGTAATGCTGCATTAGATAGACGTATTGAGTGTCTATAAAAAAATATATTTGTTTAAGGCAAGGGAGTTGACAACATTTCAGGATGAATACAGAGGCCTATTTGGAGGTTTTGAGGCGTAAACAGAGAGCAATTTAGGAATTTTTATATCTGCGTAAAGGACTAAAAATACTAACCAAGAAAACCTTATGAAAATACAGTTAGTGGAAGTGGAAAACATAGTTTGGTTAAGCGCTTACGTTTAACAATCTTCAGAGTACAGTTTGCCTGTGTGGTGGATAATAACCCAGTCAAGCCAAGCCACGGACCTCTCTCTCAGACGAGGACACGTGGGACTTTCTGAACAGTAATATACAGAAGATTCTAAACACAATACAGATACTGGTAGGTCAGCCTTGTTGTTTAACTTTTTTAATCCTTACACTATCCATATTTTGTGAAATGCCGTTTTCATAATCCAAATGACCACATGTAGGCCAAATGCACTCCAAAATGTTGATATTGGATTGAAATAGATGTGCTGAAGATCATGTATAAGAAACTGACTTTAACAAAAGGTTTTTGGAGGACGTTCTACTCGGGGTGAGCAGGTTTGCTGTATGGACAGTAGTCAGAAAGACAGGGATGCGTCTCAAATGGCTCCCTATTCCCATATTGCCCTACTTTTGACCAGGTGTCATTGGGCTCTGGTCAAAAGTAGTGCACTTTTTAGTGAATAGGTTGCCATTTGGGACACACAGGAAGTTGTTAAGAGCAGGAGCATGTAGCAGAGAGAGAGAGAGATGTGCGTGGTAGGGTTACCATGGACACCTGGTGATGGACATCAACAAAGGGATGGGGAGCTGCAGCATGCAGCTTCCTCCATCACACAGTCCAGTGTGTCTCCTCTGCAATCGACACCCCCTCACCACCATGTACCTTAAAACCCTGCCCGAGGCACATCCCACGGGGCGCAGACGTCAGTTCAACGCCTATTCCACGTTGGTTCAACGTGATTTCATTGAAATGACGTGGAAACAACGTTGGTTCAACCAGTGTGTGCCCAGCGGGATAGGACTGCGTACCAAACGGCACCTTATTTTCTATTTAGTTCACTACTTAGTGTCATTTGAGACACACACATAGGACTGCTGTGACAGGCGGAGGCCAAAATATAGTGTGTGTCCTGTCCTTATTAGTCATTAGTATTATGTGTTAGAGCAGGGTTGTCAAACTCATTCCATGGAGGGCCTAGTTTCTGCAGGCTTCTGTCTTTTCCTTTCAATTAAGACCTAGACAACCAGGTGAGGAGAGTTCCTTACTAATTAGTGACCTTAATTCTTCAGTCAAGTGCAAGCGAGTGGAGCGAAAACCCTGCCCGACACTCGGTGTGTTACGGTGAGAGTCCACACAGAGATCCAATACATTACTTATAGAATTGATAGAGTTAGGGATTCTACAGGATATATAATACTGAGAGTCTATATTTCCACACACAATGTGCTTAAAATTCATTAACCAAATTATCTGAACCTGAAGTAGGCATATCAGAATTTATGCAGCACCTTGACCTGAGGGACAGTTCTCAATTTGCATGTTAGTATTTAATTTCTGCTAAGCCAAACTAGAAAAGTGCAACTGTTGTCATCGCCAGTGTTGAGGTTAGTACAGACAAAATGAAAATAAATATGATCTAACATGATCATTTCCTGATCATAATGTTTATTTGACTAACAAGTAGTAATTCTGCAAAAATACAACAAATATTTACGGAACGATTAGCCCCATTTGCAGGAGCATTTTTACTGAAAGTGTGTGTGTACCTGTGTGTACCCGTGTGTGTGTACCCGTGTGTGTGCCCACGCGCGTGTGTGTATGCAACACTCTGTGAGCCTCAATAGCCTCGACGGCAGGAGAAAACTGTTTGACTTTGGACCTATATATTCAACATTTTCTCACCATTCAAAGGCTATTGGACTGTTTGTTTGCTGAGGCCTGCTGCAGACAGATAATGAGCAATGTAAGGTGATCCTCCAGCAAACAGCTACTGCTGAATGGAGATGTGCCATTACTGGGACAAGTCTAAGCCTTACTGAGCACAAATCTGACAGAGAAAACACTGGGCCTAAAATGAGCCTTCAGTTTGATGGCCTACCACCTGGACTGACTGACGGCTGACTGAAGTCTGACTGACTGACTAACTGGCTGACTGACTGATAGCCCGCACAACTGATCACATCATCGCTGGCGGTTATTCTGAGGACAGGCCCACATCAATCTGCTCGCACCCTCCCCCTACACACACACACACACACACACACACACACACACACACACACACACACACACACACACACACACACACACACACACACACACACACACACACACACACACACACACACACACACACACACACACACACACACACACACATACACACACACACACACACACACGTGTTTGTATTGTACGCACACAGTCCAAATGAATGTATCATGTTAGTACATCTAAAAGCTTGTCTAAAGATGATTAATAGCTATATAATATAAGTTAATTCACTAGCTTGTGAAATAACTTGTTATGTTTTGCTTGCTGTCATATCAATTACCATGTACCTTTATGTACAGTTGTAAGGAAACTGGTTATGACTTCCCCAACAATCAGTTTTTCTCCACACACCCCGAGGCAGGGCCACATTAATCTCTGCCGTGTCAGACATGTATTATAGTACAGAACACACCTCCATTCCAAGACGCACCGTCTAAATGTCACCCTCTCAGCAGCACAGAATCAAGGCGCCAGGACTAAGACTGGAGGCAGAGTATTAAACCACAAGTGACCTTCTGCTCCACGCTAGAAGACGCAGAGTGATGATGTACATGCTACTCTCAATCTGCACGCATGGGTCAGATTTGAGTTATTAGTCAAAAGTAGAAAGTAATATAATTTGAACAAAAGCAAATGAATTCAAATTGAATTAATTTCAGTATATTGACATAAAAACGGTGTACATTCACTTGCACACAAAACGTTGATATTTCTAAGGTGGATAGTGTGTTGTGTCCTTTGCGTTAAAAAGTGGTAAACCTAAAGCGATATCTATCTGAGGGTCAAGACTTTTGAAGCAAACACACTCAGACACAAAAGAGCTTCTTCATGGGAAAGGCTAGCAGCATACCGCCAGCCAGCCCCCACCTTCTCAAGTGACCATGGCTCGGCTTGGATTACCTCGTTCACTCTCAGCCCTCAACAAAAGTGTCAGGAGAGCGGAGGAAGTGCTGTGCTGTCTGTCCACCTCATCCTTGAGTCCCTTTCAGAAGATGCCCGATGTTCAAAGTCAGCCCTGACTAGCCTCTCTTTTCTTATTTTACTGCAGAAATTTAAGGAGAGAGCAAATAAACACTGAGAGCAAGTAAACACAAATAAACGAGTACTGACAGAAATCCTGAAACCAGTGGTCAGCATTTTGACTGGTGCTTGAGATACAATGTTGTCCCACCCCATCTCCCTCATCATGAATTATCCCTATTTTTGGATAATCTGTCAAGATGTCACTATCCTAACATTAGCATCTGATAAATAACAAAAGCTAATGGGAAATCTGGACGTTTTAACAGTGTGTCCGTAATAATAAGTTGGTGGGTACTTATATCTGTCCTATTTCACAAAAGTGTGTATTAATACACGTGTGAATTGGAAATGTGTTTTTTTGTACATCCCACTCTCCCTGAGACACCTTCGGTGTGTGGGGTCACGGCCAGGGTCTGACAATATCAACGACGACCCTGGAGCAATTAGGGTTAAATGCCTTGCTCAAGGGCACATTGTCGGCTCAGGGATTCAAACTAGCGACCTCTCAGTTACTGGCCCAACGCTCTAACCGCTAGGCGCTGTGTGTGTGTGACCGTTTTTGAGTGTGTGCTTGTGTCACTCCTATATCACTATCACCCTCAGCAGAATTGCTCAATTTGTACGGTCTACTGTAGACAGACTGCGGAGCTAGTTTGTCTAAGGGGGTTGATGTACTTGCTTGTAGTGAATGATAGGTGCGTGACTAAATGTTATGTCGTTCCGTCTGAATGCATGGCTGCTTCTCAGTCAGAACTAGAATACCACTCAAGAGATGAATCTACCCCAGAGTTCCGTATCCGCTATCAAACACCTCTCCAACTAATTACTCTGAAATGGCAACATCATTTTGTGTTGCAACCTCAGAGCATCGGGTATCAATTATGACCGCTTAACCTGTCAGACAAAAGACAACTCTTACACCTTTGTTCGCCACAGATGACGCCATCTTAGTTTTTGAAATATACCGCGTTGCCTGGCTACAATACCAGAGGATCTCAGAAGTATTCACCCATCACCTCCAGACATTTACACATAATAATAGTTATCTTATGGAACAAACAAGGGCATGAATCCTATTTGAATTTGCGTTTTTAGACCTGTGATACAGGTAAGTAAGAAGAAACAGAGTTTATGCTCTGAGACGACTGTGACTTTGTCTAACAATTCTCTCAGCGTTTTTTACATCTGACAGTTTAGTCTAGTCGAAGACCGAGTCGAGCACCACCCACTACACTACACCTCCCTCTCCCTCCCTCCAATGGCTGGCCCCACTTCTGGGTTCCACGCATGACATCATTTCCTCTCAGCAGTCTCAGAGAGTCCTCTGAACTCTTGTTCAGATACCAACGTCGGTCCAGTGAAAGATGCACCAGTGTTGGTACTGTCCTACCAGGGCTTTTCCTTATTTAATGAACAATAACAAGACACATTTAAGAAAAGAGTCTGAACTATTTTAAGAAAGAAGGTCTAAGCAATTTTTTAAAAGAAGAGTGAACGCACAACTAACCCGGAGATGATGAAACTACATGATCCAATTTCATGGGTTAAATACAGTTCAGGATCTAATTTTTGACCTTTTAAATATTTTGTGAAAATACGAAGACAATTTCCAAAGAAATCTTAATTAAAAACCTACGGGTTTCTGGAATCTAAGATGAACTGTATTTATAATGAGGTATCAAACATGAATCTTGATTAAGTTTATTACAGATTCAGAACTAAAGAGAGAAATACAGTGCCTTCAGAAAGTTTTCATACCCTTGACATTTTGTTGTTTTTCAGCCTGAATTCAAAATGAATTTAGTTCTTTTTTAAATCTCACCCATCTACACACACAATATCCCAAAATGACAGAGAAAACATGTTTTTAGACGTTTTTGCAAATGTATTGAAAATTAAATCAAATGCATCCAATTTCCTTTGATCATCCTGGCGATGTCACTGAAACGTGATTGGAATCCACCTGTGGCCAATTCAACTGTTTGGACATGATTTAGAAAGAAACACACCTTTCTATAGAAGCTCCCACAGTTTCCAGTGCATTTCAGAGCAGAAACTATACCATAAGGAACTGTCTGTAGATCTCTGAAATAAAATCGTAATGAAGCATATATCTGAGGAAGGGTATAAAACCATTTCTAGAATGTTGAATGTTCCCAGGATCACAGTGGTCTGAGATGGGATAACTTGCCAGAAGGACAGCAGTCTCTACACCTATCGGGGCTTTATGGGAGAGAGGCCAGACGGAAGACACTCCTGAGAAAAAGGCACATGACAGCATGCCTGGAGTTTACAAAAAGGCATGTTTATAGACTCTGAGCGCATAAGGCAAAATATTCTGTGGTCTAATGAGACAGAAATTGAACTATTTGTTCTGAATGCAAAGTGCTATGTCTGGAGAAAACCAGGCACAGCACATCACCCGTCTAACACATCCCTTCCATGAAGCATGGTGGTGACAGCATCATGCTATGGCAATGCTTCAGCAGCAAGGACAGGGAGACTGGGAACAAGGTGAGGGAACAATGAACTGAGCCAAATAAAGACAAATCCTTGATGAGAAACCTGCTTCAGAGTACAAACGATCTTAGACTGGGGCAAAAATGTAAATTGACCCCAAGCATACAGCCAAAGCAATGCTGGAATGACTTCCGAACAAGAATGTGAAAGTCCTTGAGTGGTCCAACCAAAGCCCAGACTTGAATCCCATTGAAAATCTGTGGAAAGACTTGAAGATTGCTGTTCACCACCACTCCCCATCTAACTTAACAGCGCTTGAGAAAATCTGCAAGGAATAATGAAAGAAAATTCCCAAATCCAGACGTGCAAATTTGTTACAGACATACCCAATATGACTCAAAGCTGTAATCGCCGCCAAAAGGTGCTTCTACAAAGTATTGACCCAAGGGTGTGAATACTTATGTAAATGAGATATTCCTGTATTTAATTTTCAATATACTTGCTAACATTTCTAGAAACATGTTTTCACTTTGTCATTATGGGGTATTTCATGCATTTTGAATTCAGGCTGTAACACAACAAAACGTGGAATAAGTCAAGGGGTATGAATACTTCCTGACGACACTGTACGTTGTGTACCAAAAGTGCAAACTTTAGTTTCAGCGATAACACATTGCGAGCTTAAACACCCTCTACGTAGAGATATGCTTCATAAAAGTACAATGTTACCACAGTATTGATATTTCCAAGAGAAGTAACTTGAATTCTCATGCATCATGAGGTTACAATAATGTGGTTAAATCCCCCATGCAGTCTTTATAATATCATCACTGTATGTTTAATACACCACTGTGTGTTTATTTAATGAAAACAACCTCAAAATAGATATTTTTATCATATATTTCCCGGAGCCTCCCTTGGCCCTTGAAATGCTCAGTTTGATCGTGTGGGCGTTAGAAAACAAAACTGGTAGATTTTCACATACACAGATCTGATTGGCTGATAGAATGGTCTAAAGCCCACCCCCTTACCCAGATGAACAGTCATTAGTCTAGTTTAATCAGGTCACATTGCGATGTCATGATGTGGGCCCAAAGTTCCATCCCACCTGAACAGGCTGAAATTCCAACACATTTTTTCAAACATCTCTTACACAAAATGGCATCGTTCTTTTCTCAATTTCAGAGTGT